>NC_056743.1:1354900689-1355093189 GCF_019279795.1 Protopterus annectens | reverse complement strand
CACACACACACACACACACACACACACACACACACACACATCTTTACATACTACATCCAAAGCTACAAAAACATTAACAAAAGGCAGATTTTTTAAACAAAAAAAGCTCTGTTTTTCTTTTATTTCTGTGTCATGTGACCTCACATTACACCAGGTAATCTATGACAAAGCAGGCTCCGTTTTTTTGATGTACTGATAACATGAGCACAATTTCATACAAATAATATTTTACGTTCCAGCAAAACAGCATATAATAAACAGTAATGCTTACAGCTCTCTGTGTCACCTATAATCAAAAGAGATAGTAATCTCTGCTTTCCTAACAATGCATGCATTTCTTGATGTACAGCTACTATTCATACATTTGTATTAACTTTTCTTTATGAAACTTGTATCTGTTTTTCCTGTAGTATTCATTTTCTATGTACTTTCAATGTATTCTGTAGTTGATTGGAGCTTTTGTCCTGAGGCTTCTGCTAAAAAAGGGGCTAATTTTAGCCTAGTCTGACATTCCTGGTAAAAAAAGGAAATATATAGATATTAGTAGAAAGTGTAGAAATTGGCAATGGCTACCAAGTTTCAACTTGCAGTTTTATGTAAGTCCCTTAGCTTTTCCTTGAATATTGTGTGATTCTGGGCATGTCACATAACCAGAACCTAGAATAAGCATTTGTATCCAGCTTGTTTAAGTAGTTAACAAAAGATTTGCTTTAGGACAAGTTCTCAGCTTGAGTTGCAACATAAGAAATATTTAGAAGTATGAACCTAGTCACAGTGATACCCTGTTATAGAAAGAGACAAGTCTTTGCCTGGTGTTCCTTATTTGGTTTGGTAATATTGAAATAATGTTATCTAAGATAATACTAATGTTAGTCATCTTACATGTTGTTTAAACTCAAAAATATTGTTTTTGGATTATCATTTTGTTCATACTGCAATACACTGGATGTTGCTGATTGTAGGCAAAGTCCAGGAGTTGGAGAAGAGTGGGAAAGTGACTTCCATTTGAAAAAAATAATTTTTTTCTGAGTTCATTTGACTTTGGAGTTTGTCTATATAGGCAGTTGGGGCAGAGTCCCTGCACTGCAAGGTGTTGATTGTATAGCTCCCCACAAAAATAACTGTTTTGTACTTTTTGCAAATATTGTTTGTACAGTCTGTTAAGGTTCTTTTTTATGATTTAGATATTTTAGTTAGGATGGTTTTGTTTTAACTATGGGAGACACAATTTTACATTACAGATGCAGAATATATACCTAGTGTTTTTTTTTTTCAGAGTCGTCGTTTCTTTTGTATGAAAACAAACTGCATAACTTCCAGGATGCTTTGAAATAAAGATTACTGCAGCTGTTTTTCTTTTTAGCCATATTAAAGATGCAGCAAGTGTAGACATAAATGAACAAGGGAATGAAATATATGAATGAAATATATTAAACATTTTGAAATAATTTGAAGGCCCATATACTTCCTGATTTAGTTACGATTATTTGTTTGCAATAAATGGAAAATATCAATAGGTAATTTAAATGCTTGTATTTTTTCTTAGCCTTCGTAATCCAGAAGGTCTATGGAGACAAGAAATTTTTTATTGTGTTGTCAGAAAAGAATTGCTCAGAGGCCTATGACTTCTGCCAAACTTACTTCTCTGCTCTGGAAACAATCACTAATGAAAGCGACCTGAATAATGTTTCCCTGATGTACATTGGCAAATTTTTTGTTGGACTACAATGGAACACAAGCGTAACAGCACAATATGCTGCAACCAACCAAAGAGCTACCTCTTCCACATTCACGAAAAAGCCATTAGGTCGCGACTGTATCATAATCAATACCAGTGAAATGGATGCTGAGACATGCACTAATTCTGCCTATCCATTTCTGTGCTATTACGTGGGTATGTATTATTAAGGAATCAACTATACTTTAATAACGATTTAAGAGACAGAATACAGTTTCATAAAGCCACAAGAATACTTCAAATTGCAGAAGTTATTTCCTTGTAGAAAGAACTTCACATCTGAGTGTTGTACATGTTCATATACATAGGAATGGACTTTAGTGAACAGTGTAATTGTGTGCAGCAAACATTAGTGCTTCATGAATGAGATGTAAGACTTATGGATGGGATTTATGAAAATATACAAAAAGGCATAGAACAGCTTGCACACTGCGGTTCCTGGAGTTCATAAATTCAAATGCCATGGAACAGCTAGTCACTGTTCCCACGAGAGGAGAAAATATACTAGATTTCATTGTCACAAACATGGGGACAAAATGCTCCACACCGGAAGTATATCCCTCATTGGTGAGATCTGATCATAAACTAATCTCACTGGAAATCCACATCCCGCCCCCACCCCAAACAAAAAAGACCATAGTGAAGAACTTCTCTAAAGCAAACTTCACACTACTCAAGACTGGTGTGGTATCCTTCAAGGCCCCTGAGCCAGTGGAAACCACAACCCAAGCTGCGGAAGCCCTTACAAATGCCTTCTATGAACACCTCCAGGACTGCATGGATCAGGCAATCCCAAATAAAACCAAGACTCTTTCCACAAAGGGCAAGCGTCCAGTCTGGTGGACCCCAGCCATTAACAAACTTTACAATAAGAGGAGAAAGCTATTACATGATAGAACAAAATCCATAAAGGAAGTCACCCCTGATCATTATTAGTAACAATACGAGCACTCATAAAATCAACTAAGGCCAATTTTGAGAGAAAAATTGCCATGGATTCAAAGGACAATCATAAGGCCTTTTTCAGCTATGTTAGGAACCTGGGTGGAAACTCCCAGATATGCTCAGAATTAGTCCAAAATGATACAAAAATCACTGAACCCACAGACATTGCCAACATACTGGCAGACAGGTTCAGTGCAAACTTCACCCCCCTCTCCCCTCCTAAAGGAGAGATAACTATCCCAGCCGAGTGTAGCCTCCCGGACATCTCAAATGCAGGTGAAAGCTGCTCTCTCTAAAGCTAAAAACACAGCATCAATGGAACGGATGGTGTCCCCAGCTGTGTGCTACACGAGCTAAATGAGGAATTAAACCCGCACATAAGGCAGCTGTTTAATCTCAGCCTTACCACAGGATACGTGCCCAAGGAGTGGCGTCACGGCAACTGTTGTCCCACTCCACAAAGGCGCGGCGCCTCTACGGACCCTGGTAATTACAGCCCCATAAGCTTAACAAGTCTAGTCTGCAAAGCTATGGAGAGGATCATAATGGAGCTCATAAACAAAGATATAGGGGACTTGCAGACATTGGACCCGACCCAGTTTGGCTTTGTCAAGGGAAGATCATGCCTTTTGAACTTGGTTGACTTCTTGAAACAGTCACCAAGGCCATTGATGAGGGAAAGGCAGTCCATACAGCCTACCTTGACCTTGCAAAGCTTTGACACAATACCCCACTCGGGTATTGTAGAAAAACTTACCAGCTTAAATGTAAACCCATATGTCACAAGATGGGTTGCAAACTGGCTTAAGGACAGAACCCACAGGGTTAGAGTTGCTGGCGCTGTGTCAGACTCAAGCCGGTCACAAGTGGTGTCCCACAGGGCTCGGTCCTTGGCCCCTATTGTTTGGCATCTACTTCTCAGAAGTACAGGCCAACATAGGAGGACTTTGGCTGACAAAGTTTGCAGGCGACTGCAAACTGGGCCATAGTGGAAAGTGCATCAGACACGGATATCCTTCAGAAGGGACTCACGGAAACAGATAGCTGGTGCCAGAGCCATGGCCTGAAGTTAAACGCCAAAAAATATAGTCATACCTTCGGGAAAAACAAGGTAACCCCAAGCTACCATATAGGTGGCAATCCACTAAGCACAGAAGAGGTTATCAGGGACCTGGGGACCCAGGTTGACAGTGGCCTTTCTTTTGACACTCACATTGCTAAAGTGGTTAGAAAGACCTTCTACATTGCCCACCTGATCATGAAGGGATTCACATCCAGATCTAGTGAGGTTATTGTTCCCCTGTACTCTTCACTTATCAGACCAATGATCGAGTACAATGCCCCATTCGGGATGTATCTCACCCGACATCTGCAGCAATTGGAGAGACCCCAAAAGTTCCTCACCAAAAGGATAAAGGGACTCCAAAATCTGTCATATGCTGCCAGATTGAAGAAACTCCAGCTCTATTCAGTCGCATACCGTCTGCTCAGAGGTGACATGTGCCTGACATACAAGGCCATGTCCAACCCAGAATTAATGGACATGCTCCACCTCAAAAAATCCAAATCCACCAAAACCACTAGAGCAAGCGACTTAAACCTTAGCACGGATATAAATAGGGCGTGCTGGAGGGATAGATTTATCACTCAGAGACTCCCTATGCTGTGGAATAAAATCCCGGTCCATGTGAGGCAGAGCACCTCGCTGACTCTGTTCAAGAGAAATCTAGACCTGTGGATGGGAGATCGTAGGTTTACCCCGGGAATCATCTCTGTGTCACTGCTGGACAGAGGCACAACAAACTAATGGGCACAGTATTTTTTTCATATAAGGGGTGGCGTAAGCCACAAAAATTTGGGCTAGGCTTATAAATGCCTTAGGGCAGATAGCCTAGTATAAACCTATGAACCTATGAACCTATGAACCTATGTAAATCAGCCGTAGACATAATAGCATAAGGCAAGCTACAACTGTCATGTATATATAATACCAAGTCATTGATGCCATAATAAAATCCCCAATCAGATGTGCAGCTGCAATATGAAACGAGACATCTGTCAGCAGCAGCAGCAGCTGTACAAGCAGCACATTTACAGCCTTACCGCTTCCTTCCTTGTTCCTTCCATAAGTACACTTTAATGTTTACAGCAAGGTTTGTACCTTACATTTCTTTGTAAAGTGACATGCTGTTGTGGGTCACCCCGCCATACACACACACACACACACACACACACACACACACACACACACACACACACACACACACACACACCTACACACAGACACCACACACCATGTGCACGCACACACACACACACACACACACACACACACACACACACACACACACACACACACACACACACACGGCATCATATACCATGTAAAATATACTTATATGCTATTCTTCTGTTTCCTATTCTCCAAAAAATTCTTGGAGATAGTATATAGCCCCTTGTCCAATGTTACATTGCCCAAAATATTAAAATGTGATGTGCATATGTCCAAGATAATTTCTACTTCCATGTCCCATTCCGAAAAGATTTAAAATGCATAATTCGTGTGTCCAAAGTTCACCCATTTCCATGTCCTGTTCCCCAGCAACTTTCAGCTTTAAATGCTCATTGTTTAAGGACAGTACTTTTCAGTGCTGTGGTGAAGCAATCATGCACATTATACTTTAATTTAGTGAACCTAAGTGATTCAGAAATGAGTGGCTTTTGTAGTCCACTTAAATTTAATTACCCAGTAATTGGACATGCAAATGCATCCTGTGTAAAAGCAACATGTACACATGTAGGACAGCCAGAAGGTATTGCATAGTGAATGAGATAGTGTATAGGAGAGCAACAAGGGAATACACCAAACCTGTCCTACTTCCCAACAAAAAATTAAGGAAACTGGACGTCTTTCCTTCTGGAATGGCAGGGCTGCACCACAGCTGGGACCACAGCAGCTTACTGTATATGGCTGACCTTACTGCTATGCTTTCATTTGTTTAATGTATCAGATGTCATGTTACATTCCACTGTGTCCTGCTGTAGCGCTTGGTGCAGGAAGCTGTAGATCTATTATGCTTAGTGCATTACTCGGTAGTGAGCTGGATGAAAAGGTTTATGAACCACAGACTGCCCTCATGCTGGTTACTGCACAGTACAATAAGGCATAATTGTTCTCTACCTTATTCTGTCATGCAGTACCTTTTTATGAATTACAGCCAATGACTCTGCTATCTCAGCTTGTCATCAAGATTATTTTCTTTGCCTGATATATTGCTAAAATTAAGAAAAAACAAATGTTATGCAAAGGCAGGGGGACGCAGAACAAAAATAATGAATTTTTTTTAACATTATTTATGTGACTGTTTCATTTCCTCAGACTAAGGACATTTCTTTTAACTGCATATTTAGTGATGATAAGTTTCAATTTAAGGGTCACCAGTTTTAGTGAAAAAAAATCATAGGAGCTTGTACAGAAAGTAAATGGCTGCATATAACTTATATAGAAGGAAAGATAAGAGTTGGAGGTGGTACAGTGGTTAAATAATTCACTACTGAAAATGCCAACAAAAGGTAAGGACTACACTGTAACATGCAAAAGCCATTAAATGAGACTGAAAGATTATTACACTTTCATTCTCGTGTATATAACTGCATTCTTCTGGTGTGCTTTTTGTGGTATCACCAGGAAATAGGAGTCAGCCAATGGCATTCGATTAGAAAAATTAATTACTCAGTCCTAGATTACTGCTATGTCCTTTTGCCATTTAGTGTTTCACAGCTTCATGCTACATATCAAGACTAACCTTTGTAACAATCCTGTTGTTCCATTTGGGGCTGTAAATGTTATCTGCAGCTATTCTCTGAATTTGACAACATGCACTTTCCAGAATTCAGCCTGTCGTTTTGTTTTCTTTTGGTAACGGTACCAAAAATCATTGCACTTCCCTAAAATGAAATGACTGGTTAGGGAAGAAATGAGATATGACAGTTTGCCTCTAATATGTGTCTATTTCTCTTCTTATGGTTGGACTATTACTATACAGCTCTTATATGCAGTCATTCACCTTTTACTTTTTTCCAAACTGCCTGCTGCTGTTTTGATCCCCATTAATTGCTTACCGCCTAAATGCATAAAAATGGGGATTGTTCTTTTTTCATTTCTTGCTGACTCTCTCTGGAACTTTAAACTTGTGACCACTAAGGAGGTAGTAAGGTCAGATGAGTTCAAGGAATATTAAGAAAACATTCCGAAGTATGTGGTTAAATGCAGTTATGAAGTTGCAAAGTCTGATTAGGGTCCTCTGCCTTTCTTTACCTGTTATGAAATTATCAGCTTCCTGATGAAAGCATGATTGTTTTGACATAAATCACAAAACATCTCAAACATTGAAATGCAAACAACAGTCATGTTTGGAAAAGTCATTAAAAAGCATTTCTCCTATACTACCCAACATGGGGGTTTACTCCCTCACAATTCCCATTACAAAAAGACAGACACATATATATCAATGTAGATAGTTAGATAAATAGATAGACAGACAGATAGATAGATAGATAGATAGATAGATAGATAGATAGATAGATAAATATGTAATTTGAAACAAGTCTTGAGAGTGCTGCAAATTGGGAAAGGAGAAATGCCTGTGATATTACAATCCCTGTCTTTAAATGTAGATCTTAGTAATGACTCATTAGTGATCATACATAAGTGTGCTAATCATAATTGTGTTAAATACAAGCCTGATACCTAAGATTACCTTATATGAACCAAACCATAATTAATATTTGGAAATGGGCTGTTTGGTACTTATCCAAGTGTTGGAAGTAGACCATGAGGTAAAGTCTGTGTAGCCTAATAAAACACAATTGGATAAATACAGAGTAACCAATACTCAAAGGCTGATTATTGTGATTATGTGTGCAGTACACATATTTGTGAATTCATTTTATTTTGTAAGTAACGAATATTACATGCAGGAAAATTCAGTATTAGGGCATCAGCTAAAGGTTCACAAGGAAAATTATACACTTTTGATTCTAGAGTTTCACTGTGTGTACAGCAGTCAAAATATCTGTTTCCTGTTATAACAAAAACTATAGCAAATATAAGTTTCTTACAATTACATGAATGAAGAAAACCCTCCTTGGTAAGTGTATATAACCAACTAAGCATTTTATCTTTCTTATGGCAGTGACAAAATCATTCCTTTTTAAATGTATATAAACACAATCTGTTCAGTCTATCCCTTCAAACAATTCAAATTTGCTTGTGGAATGCTTACATATTATTGCAGGCAGACAGACTCCTACAGAGAATTGCTTCAAATACTGAGAGGAGACAGACATTAGAGTAAGTCTCCTGTTCTGTAGTGAAGTAAGAAATAGAAGAGCTGGCACATGAGTGCATGTTGGTTCTCCACATCTGGTAGTATCAGGTCCCATAATGTCACACTTCTAGATTAATTTGGTGTGTTCCACACAGTTGTAGTTATTTGGAGGGTTTATGTGACACACTCTGTTTCTATTTGTATTTTCCTTCGATGCGGTCTATAACATTTATTTTATTTTTCCTTTGTTGACCAGGTTAGTCCCATTAGGCTAGTAGTCCCCTCTCTGGGAGACCTGATGTGGTATGTGTACTACTAGGGAAAAATTTGCAGGGCGTCAGAGATCTTACCCTTCTCTTTGCAGTCAGGGGAAGAGTTTGTGTGCTACACATTCTGACTTCCTTTTTCCTGTCCAGGCACAGAGGCAGCCAGGAGGAATAAGGAGAAAACATGGCTGATTTAGCTTTTGCTGAAACTGAAAGTAAAAGTTGCTGAAAATGTAGTTGAAATGGTAAAATCACTACCAGAAGTGTTTTTCTTATGATATGGGCACAGAAAAAGCAGTGACATTGGAGGAAAAGGAGATTGTAGCTGAAACAGAAATGAATTCACATGAAAACTTTCAGAGGAGATTGTTTGAAGGAGAGACAGTTACCTTTGCAAAATACATAATTACAACCCTCCAATTGGGGGGAGGGGGGGATTGTAGGATGATTATTTGGAAGAAATGGTAAACCAAAGTGAGCCAGAAAATGGAGCAGCAGTTTCACGGAGTGACATCATGGAAAAAAAAATAGAAGAAAAAAAAGAGAAGAAGAGACTGTGCCAGAAAAAAGTTCCAGAGACAAAAACGTATGCACAAACTGTTGAAGAAGGAGCCAAGAAGAAAGAAAAAAATAAAAGAAATAAAAAAGAAGTACACAATCCACGTGAGCAGTAAAAAAGAATAAAGTTTACACAGGTATGAGGTTTGCAACTCTGTCACAGCACCTCTGCGAGTCAAAGCAAAAGAGGTAAGGGCATTTATTTTAATTAATGAAGAGACTTTTTGTGACTTGATATTTGAAACTCGGCTGGCCATGGAAAATTTTTTGGGTGCATATGAACAAAAGAAAAATATTTATACAGTGTCAGAATATGTGGTGCAAACTTTTTACAGACAAAAAAAGAATGATAATCTGAAGCAAAAGAACTGAAAGAACATTTGTTAACTATATGTAAAGAAGTAATGCACACGTCAAAAATATATGATGAAACAGGACTGTGGACTGCGGGATGGGAAATGTGGAGTAATATCGAAAATGGGCAATGATAATGTTATGCATGTACCTAGTATTACTAATGTTCATGGTAATAGGAGTTTATGAAATACAAAGGTCAACCAAAGACTTGTTATTTTTGTGGAAAAAAATGATAAAAAATGATTATTTAATCAATTAATGTGATAAAAATATGTTATTTATGTGGTAAAACAGGGCATAATGCAAAAAAATGTGATTTCATGTAAAAAAAATGTGGCAATACCGGTCATTCATTGCTAGAATGTGAAATTAATGTACAAGAAAATGAGAATGAAGTGATGCAGGAAAAGAGCTAGAAGAATGTGTTATACAAGAAAATGTACAAAAAGATGTGACTGATAAAGAGGTTGTACATGAAGTTGAAGAAAGTAACAAGGAAAAAGAAACAGAGGAGACAAGTGAGGAAGAAGTTGATTGGCATACAGTAAGAAATAAAAAGAATTTAATAGGGAAAAGAGTTAAAGGAAAATAAAATTCAAAATATAATGCTTAGAGAAAATAAGAAAGGAAAGAGATAAAATATTTATTATACTAACAGTTCTTAAAACCTGAAAATATTAGCTTTAAATATGAACAGTATGAAAAATCTTAAGAGGAAAATAAGTATATTACAATGGTGTGCTGCAGTAGATGCACATATTTTTGTTTTAGAAGATATCAGATTATTAACAGGGGAAGAAAGAGTGCAAACTGAAAAACTTTGGAATGGTGTGGTAGCTTGGAACATGGGGAAAGAAACATGCTCAGGCATATGTATATTATGTCAAGAAAACATTAAAATATTAAATGTAACCATAGTGGAACTAGGGTGAGTTACAGTAATATACTTGAGTTGGAAAAAATGTGTATAGAATTATAGCATTATATGCATATGTAACAAAAAGAGTGAAAGAAATTATGTTTAAAAATATTCTTGAATATGTTTGTGTAAATATGGACATTATAGGGGTGGGTGATTTTAATTGTAATTTAAGAAAAAAATAAGAGCAATTGTGATGTTAAAATGGTTAAAGAAATTATGAGAAGTGGAAAGGTAAGTGTACGGCAGAATAACCACTGGACCTACAAAAGGAATGAAATTAGGGCATAAATTGATTATTGTTTAATATGTGATAGTTTAAAAGTAAAAAAAAATAAGTTGTTAGATGTTTGGATCATGTGGTTATATGGGTTAAAGTATAGGAAAACAAAGAATATAAAAGAGTAGGAAAAGGAATAAAGAAAATTAATGAAAAGGAATTATAGTTAGAAGAGAAAAAGAACTTACAGAATTATAGAAAAATCATATGAATATGAGAGAGTTTTATGAGAATTGGACTGTTTAGTGGCTTAATTTTAAAGAGGAATATAAAAAAGTGTTTTTAGAATGTATAAGGAAGAAAAGAAGAAAAGAAAAAGAGAGATATAAGATATTAAGTCAAGAAACATTCAGACACTTATTAGAGAAGAAAAAAATATGTTCATGAATATATATATATATATATATATATATATATATTGAATGAAATTAAAATTAACAACTTGTTATATAAATAAAAATATTGTTTACAAGGAAAGAAAGAAGACATAGCACCATATTTGTGTAAAATAATAAAGAAGGAAAATAAGAGAATTAAAGAATAAGGAAGGCAAGCAAAAAGGACAGCAAGAAGGAATAGACAAAAGAATTAAAGAATATGTATATGAATTACTTGTTAAAAGAGAAGAAAGCATGGAACAAATGTATAAAGTTAAAAAATTAAATAATGAAAATAACGAGTATTTAGAACAAAAAACTACTCTGAAATCACTGAATGAAATTCTAAAAGATATTAACATGAATTCTGCAACAGGGCTGGATGGAATTGAATATGGCATGTATAAAGAAATGAAGGACTGGCAAAAAAATATTTTTTGTAGAAGTTATGAATTAATGGTTAGAAACTGGAATTAAAGAGAAAGAGATATGTACATGAGTTAAAACATATTTTAAAAAGGAAATAAAGAGGAGATAAAATTGGAAACCTATAACATTGAATAATATGGCTTAGAATTTTTTTATGAGAATAATAACAAAAAGATTACAAAAAATAGATAGAATATATGACCAAAATGTATTCAGAAGAAAAGGAAAAGGAAGTCGAGTAATTTTGGATAATAAGAAAAATAATTGATGATATCATAAATAAAAATGTAGAATCAAAAGTTATGATAGGTGATATTAGTAAAGCCTATGACAATATTCAATATAAATCATTATGGGGAATTTTGCAGGCATATAATGTAAGTAAAATATATTACAAATAATAAAATCTGTTTATGAAATGAACTATGTGAAATTAAATGTAAATGGCTGGATTAGGGAAGAAATAAAATTAGAATGTGGAATAAAGCAAGTCTGTCCAGCTGGTAGTGTAATTTCCTCATTAGTTATGAATGTAATAGTGAAGAAAATTAATACAATTTCAAGTAGCAGTGGATACTAAATGATGACGGAAGTACAATAATGTATAATTATGCAGATGATATTGTAGTAATTGTTAAAAATAAAGTATGAATGAAAGAAGTAAATGAAAAATTAAATATAAATTAAAAAATAGTTTAAGTATAATAAAGAGAAACGTAAAGAATTTGATTTTGAATGCATGATAGCAGGTATCGAGTTCAATGAAAATAAATAGATATATTAGGAATAATATTGGGAAGGAGTGAATAAAGACAACAACAATGGGATAATGTACTCAAAGAAGTAAAGGATATGACTATTTTTTGCAAATCATATCGGTTTTCATATAGAAAAGGCACACTTGTTGAACACCATGGTAATAGGAACAATTGCTTATGTTGCTAACATCTATATAATTCCTATTAAGTATGAAAAGGAACTAATGATAATTATATTTTCTTTTATATGGGGCTTTAGACTGAATCCAGTCAAGAGAGGGATTCTATATATGAAAGAAGAGCAAGGAGGCTTGGGTTTAATAAACCCAATAGTAAACACAGGCTGTTTAATTTTATATAAGGTATTAAAAAGAATTATGAAGGAAAATAAACTTGATAGAAATGATGCTATATTATAATACAAAGAATTGTGGGAAGAAATGGAATTTTAAAAAAAAAATAAGTAAAAGCATTATGAATGAAGAAATGAAAGAGTACTAAAACAAAATTGTTTTATGGAAAATAAAAAAGAATATATGTAAAAAAGTACAAAGGACTGGTACTTAAATATTATGAAAGCATTTTATTACATTGATCCATGGAAAGATTTAGAAATAGATAAGAAAAAAGCCATAATGATGAGATATAATAAGCATAAAAAGATTAAAGAATATAATGATTTTCTTTATGAAGATTGTCTATTAAAAAATTTCCAGTTAAGGCAAATATGCCATACAAGAAAAAGCAAAATATATTATGTAATAAAGCATGTATTTTCGAAATGTGGAAGAGTTAATAATTTGTGGAAAGAAATATGTAAATATAATAGGGTGAAAAGTTAAAATTTGAGCAAATAAATATGGACATAATATAATTTGGTTATTATGGTGCACAAAAACAGGAAGAAGTATAGAAAGTGGACAGAGTAATATTCTATGGTTCATGGACTATATGGAATGAGAGAGTAACTGAAATCTAATACAATGGAAAATGGATTTGTATTGCAGTTTATAATGTATGGAGATTTGTAAATAAATGTAAATATGTGCATAATATGTAATGTATATATGAATAAAAAACCTTACTCCTTTAAATTGGTGTTGTGGGATCTTTTACATCCATCTGGGTTACCACCAGCTCAAGCAGATGGGGCCTTGGTTTAATGTCTCATCCAAAAGCCAGCACACTCAGGAGTGCAACACCCCCATTATGTTACACTGTAGTGACAGCAATCAATCTGCCTGGTGTGGGAATAGAACCCACAGCCTTCTGCACCAAAGGCAGGTGTGCTACCTGTCACCCCACTGACACTGTACAAACATCCATACATAAATATATACGTTCATAGGTTCATAGGTTCATAGGTAGGTACTAGGCTATCTGCCTGAAGGCATTTATAAGCCTAGCCAGAATGTGTTGGCTTTCGCCACTCCCCTTATATTAGTTCCCTGTGCCTCTGTCCAGCAGAGCCACTGAAGTGATCCCCGGAGTAAACTTTCTGTTTCCTATCCACTCGTCAAGGTTTCTTTTGATGGGTGTTAGTGAGGAGCTCTGCCTAATGTAGATTGGAATCTTGTTCCAAAGCATGGGAAGTCTCTGGGACAGGAATCTATCCCTCCAGAACATCCTATTTATTGTTGTGGTGAGGTTTAGATCCCTAGAGTGTGTGGCTTGAGGGGATAAGGTTTTCTTTAGGTGGAGCATGTCCATCAATTCTGGGTTGGACATGGCCTTATATGTCAGGCAGAGATCACCTCTGAGTAGGCGGTATACAACCAAGTACAGCTGGAGTTTCTTCAGTCATGCTGCATAGGGCATCTGTTTGAGGCCAGTGATCCTCTTGGTGAGGTACTTCTGTGGTCTTTCTAGCTGTTGCAGGTGTCTTGTAAGGTACATCCCAAATGGGCGTTGTACTCTATGATGGGTCTGATGAGTGATGAGTAGAGGGGCACAATGACCTCTTTTGATCTGGATGCGAACCCTTTTGTGATAAGGTGGGCCACGTAGAAGGATTTTCTAACCACTTTGACAATGTGATTACCAAAGGTGAGATTACTATCTACTTGGGTCCCCAGATCCCTTATTACGTCTTCCGTATTTAGGGGACTACCACCTATCTGGTAGTTTATGGGTACTTTGTTTTTTCCAAAGGGGATGACTATGCGCTTTTTGGCATTTAGCTTGAGGCCATGACTTGACACCAGGTATCCGTCTCAGTGAGACCCTTTTGGAGGATGTCTGTGTCAGCCGGAGAGTCAATTATAGCCCCTAGTTTGCAGTCGTTTGTGAACTTGGTCAGCCATAGTCCTCCTGTACTTGCCTCTACCTCTGAGAAGTATATGCCGAATAGGAGGGGTCCTAGGACTGAGCTCTGGGGAACGCCACTTGTAACTGGTTTAGAGTCGGACCTAGCTCCCACAACTCTTACCATGTGGGTTCTGTCTGTGAGCCAGCTGGCAACCCATCTTGTGATGTAGGGGTTTATGTTCAGGCTGGTGAGCTTGTCTATAATACCAGAATGAGGAATGGTGTCGAAGGCCTTAGCGAGTTCTAGGTAGGCTGTGTGTACCACCTTTCCCTCGTCTATAGCCTTGGTAACTGTCTGAAAGATGTCCACCAAGTTTAGGAGGCATGATCTGTCCTTAACAAAGCTGAACTGGCTAAGGTCCAGTGTTTGGAGGTTCCCACCGTCTCTGTTAATGAGTTCCATGAGGATGCGTTTCATAGCCTTGAAGACCAAGCTAGTCAGGCTTATAGGGCGATAGTTCCCGGGGTCTGTTGTGGCTCCACCTTTGTGGAGTGGAATAACCATTGATATGCGCCACTCTATGGGTACGTAGCCTGTGGAGGGGCTGAGTTTGAACAGTGTGTTTAGGTGAGGGGTTAGTTCATCTTTGAGCTCATGTAGGATGCAGCCTGGGACACCGTCCGGTCCCATTGATGCTGTGTTTTTGGCTTTGGAGAAGGCTGTTTTAACCTGAGTGTCTGTGATTCAGGGACTCTACATTCTTCTGGTATGGTTATGGACCCTTTTGGGGGTGAGAGGGGGGTGAAGTTTGTGCTGAACCTGTCTGCCAGGATGTTGGCGATATCAGTCAGTTCAGTGTATTTTGTGCCATTCTGCACTAACTCTGAGCAGATCTGAGCATTGCCACTTAGATTCTTGACATAGCTAAAGAATGCCTTGTGGTTATCTTTGGAGTCCTTGGCAATTTTTCTTTCAAAGCTCGCCTTGGATGATTTTAAGAGGGATTGTAGTTTCTTCTTGATACTGATCAGGGATGTCTTCCCTTCTTGGGATTTTCCTCTTTTCTGTACTAGTTTCCTCCTTCTATTGTATAGCTTGTTTATGGCAGGAGTCCACCAGACTGGTTTCCTGTTCTTGGAGGAGTGAGTCTTGGTTTTGCTTAGGATGGCACGATCCATGCATTCTTGTAGGTGCCCGTAGAATGCATTAGTAAAGGATTTTGCAGCTTGGACAACGTTATCCTTCAGCATGGGGGCTTTGAAACTTTTCACCTCGGTCTTAAGTAACGTGAAGTTTGCTTTTGAAAAGTTTTTCACGGTGGTTTCCTTGTCCGGGGGTGGGGGCAGAATGTGGATATCCAAAGTGATTTGTTTATGGTCAGATCTAACCAGTGAGGGATTGACATCTGGTGTGGAACACCGGTCGCCCATGTTGGTGATGACCAGGTCCAATATGTTGTCACCTCTGCTGGGAGTATTGACCAGTTGAACCAGGGTGTTTGAGCTTGTAAATTCTAGGAAATATTGGGCAAGGGAGTCAATACTTGAGTAGTTCTCCCAGTTAATGTTGAGGTAATTGAAATCACCCAATACTAGGGTGTTTGGTAGGACCTTTATGTTTCCCAGTGTTTCCAGAAATGCGGAATGGGGGTCCTGGGGCATGTTGGGTGATCTGTAGCAAGCTACAATTTGAATTGCAGTTTTGCCCGTTGTTAGTTGCACGTGGATGATCTCTGAAGCATCATGCTGTGCCACTTGCCTGGAGGTGTGGGTACCCTTGATGAATATGGATACGCCCCCACCTTTTGTATTTCGGTTTGGGTTCTGTGGCCGAAATGTATGGTATGAGTACATAGCTATATATGTACATATATACATATACTGTATTAACTTATTTCCCATACTCCTTTCTCTGCCCAAACAACTTAATTTTCTTTAGTGTGTTGCACCTCACTATCCAGTTGAAATTACTTGTTATTGCTTATATAAGGTTATTATTTGTCACTATCTGCCCTCCTTTTTCAGTGTAACTTATGTAAAAATTTGTACTCAGCTGATTCATTACTACATTTTACATAACAAGCAATTATGACTTTGCAAATTCTATTATGGCTAAGGTGACATGTATATGGTTAGGATTGTATAAGGTGCTTATGAATTTGCATTTACCTCTTTACAGTAAATTCATAACATTCCTTTCATTAAAAAACATTGTTCTTTCTGCCTTCCCATTCTAACTTTAGTAATTTAGATGTCTCACTTCAGCACAGAGATTAAGCCTTTCTTGTGTGGAATATGTTGCACTGAGAACAACTTGTAACAAAGGTCACTTGGCACAACTTAGTGATAATAAAACAGGCTGTTGGTTTAGTGGGTGCTGTTGTGCTAAAGATGTTGGCTGCCAGGCTGGGACCTACGAGATTGCTTATTATCCTGCATAGGACATAAGAGTTAAATAGTACAGTATAACTCAGCAAAGTAATTCAAAGCAGAATGGAAGAAAATAGGCCTGTACACACAAGGTGACTTCCTCCTTGAAGGCACTCAGAAAGTGCCCTCTGGAAGTGGCCACATAGCCTAAGGTTGTAAGAAAGCCATTGTCTGTAGACATACTATGAGGAAGAAAAAGTCCATTACAGAGACCGTACTTTTACATATTAGAATGTTTGCTGAATTTTCATTTAGTTTAGACAAAACACACTGGTCCTTTCATATTATTCATAAGTGAAAAATAAGTAAAATCAAATATTTGATTATTGGACACCATATCACCCAGTCTGTTTGCACATAAAAGATAAAAAAAAATAACTTATTATTTTGATATAAACTTCTCCCTTTTCTGCTGCCTCCTTTCAGCCATGCCATACTAGAATTTATTCATCTGAATTGCTTAGACATTGGAAGTCACTTAATGGGTAATAGCCACACAATTTTCATCCTCTTCCCCTCTCTGCAATATTTAGGTTTATTTAGTGCTATCCTTGTGCATCCTTATTACATTTGGCTTAGTCTCCTAAACTAGCCTAACCTTTCACCCTTTGCATTTTCTTCCTATGTGCATGAATTACCTCCATACTAACAAATCCATTTCACATCCTCCTGAAGCTCTTCTGTGCTCAACCTCTTGACCTCATTCACAGAAGTAAGGGGGATGATGTAAGGAGGATGAAGTAGGTGAGATAGATTATCGTTCACAATTTAATGTGAAACATGAGGTAGTTAATATGGTACTGAATACGCCATGCATCAGTATGTGTAACTATAAAAACTTGTATAACATTAACTAGTAAGAGCACCTAAAAGTCATGCACACACTAAACACTTAATGATCTACTACAGTGCTTTGTGCCATACCTGGGGTAATAATGACAAGCACTATCAAGGTAATTTAATACCAACTAAAAGATCAAAATTATACGAAATTGTACATCACAGTTTTCTTCACATAAAACTGATGGATAAAGGTTGGAGAATTGTTGCAATGGAAAAGATATTTTATGGTGGTAACATATGAACTCATCTCTACAACAATATTTATAAAAGGCAGGGACTGGAGAATACCTGTTATCATCTCCTCATAGGTTCTTATTAGGCTAACTGCCCTTGCGACCCATTTTAAACCTAGCCAATTATCCCTTGTGAGACTCAAGCCCTGCACTTTGTGTTTGTAAGGCAAACACCTTAACCATTAGGCCACCCTCCCAACCCTGAAACTATATTAATTGTATTCTGCATGATTAATTAATCACTGGTTTAAAAACTTAGCCATCACACCAATACCTGTCAACCTTGTAACTTCAAAATGTGGAACAGTTCTTCCCATAATTTAGGGAAAATGGGCAAAATGTGGGGAACGTTAACAGCTTTAACTAGGAAGCTCACAACACGCTGTTAATTCATAATTATAAAAGTTTGGTTGATAAATTAATATGATTCAATATTATTTGCTATGCATATTTATTAAAAACATTCTTAATGGGCAGTCCATTTCAATGTGGAAAAGTATGGAACATTGAATTTTTATAGATTAAAATGAAGAATATTCCTCATAATGATGTACAGTTCAGAGATGTGATCACACATGTTATATATGGACTTCTTAAGATTGAAAGGATTTTCAGTAAAAATCTTTCAGGCCAGTTATCTAAGGGGATCTACAATTGAACATGTATAATAAAGTCCAAAGAACAAAACAGTAATGAGATTCTTCCTCACAAACAGATCAATGCAAAATACATAACACATCTGTTTTATATGCATTAGAAAATGTTGAAGCAGAAGCAATGAAATGTTGGTTAAAAAGAAAGAGTAGAATGTTGGAAAAATTTAACCATGTGCTCATCCATCGTCAATAAAACTGGATTGAACTTAAGTATGAAGCACTAAGGTAGAATTATTTTTACTGCATGTTAGCAGTAATATGCAGAGGCAAAATACAGGGAGTTCTACTAGGGCTTACATGTACATAAGCAGGGAAATCTCTGAACTAAAGGGATTCAATGCAACATAGACCAAAAGACGTCAGGACCAAACCTCAGGTTACAAGATCTTAAAAAGAGATGAGCAAGATTTTGCCCTAGTATGTTTTATGAGTCTTGGAATGGCCTCATACAACATTATTTGCGTCTTTCGGCTTTTCTCGGTTAGGGGTCGCCACAGCTGAAACTCCGGTCCGCTAATGATTGGCAGTTGATTTTTATGTACCGGCTTGCCAGGCCTGATGCACAACCTTCAACGAAGGTATGCCCATTCATGCATGTCTCCACACTGAAGACGCTCTAGCTGAGAATCAAACCGGACAGTGTCTTACTTTAAGGCGACAACGCTACCGCAGCACCACCACCGAGGGTCGGCCTCATACAACATATACAGTATAAAATGTGTATACTCCAAATGATATCCAAATTGGCTGAGAATATTTAAATATCTACTTGTTTTTATGCTTAGGATGTCATTATAAACAGCTTGAAGACATTGCATTGAAGTTCTTTATGACCATTACAGCTGCTAAGATCAACATGGACCAACAGCAAAGTCAGTATATAAGAAGCACCCAATCCTTATTGTCAGACATATCAGATTGTACGATGTGCTGCTAGTTCAGTGTAACATACTGGTTCTACACTTCAATTTGTGGAAAGTGTGCATTTCAATAATAGCCACTTGAGATTTAAACATGAGTATAACTTGACAGCGGTACCATGCCTCTAACTCAGAAGCTAAGACTTCACTGTATAGAGACAGCACACTGTAAAAGACAGCACAAACTGTAAAATGCTAAGCACACACTGTAAAAGACTCAGCACACACAGTTCAAAGAGAACCATGCATCACAGCTTTAGGAACAATATGTTACTACGCATCAGGTTGCCATCTGCAGTACGGTATATATGCAAATAAGCTACACCACATGACTAGAAGTACTGATGTGCTTATCATTCATAGACAGCTACACAGACTACCAAAATTGTCAAAATTAGACACAACATACCTAAATATACATTGTAGCAGAAGAGTCAACACTGCTTCTCTGGAAGTCTAGCTAATGATTCTGTCACTGGTATAGTGTTAGCACTGCAAATGCATACACCAGCCCTTAACCACACACACATCACATACATAATTTTGCATATATGCCATGGAGTTCACCTTTTCAAAAATAAGTTATTAATTTATTTATTTTGAAGAATAAGATACTTTAGAATCTAAATGGCTTACTTAGTTTTTTTTATTGTATTGAAAAAGTAATACGGCGTGTGGTGTGTGTGGGGTGGGGATGATAAGATAAAAAACTCTGGCTATACACACACACACACACACACACACACACACACACACACACACACCCAAAAAAGTAGATAAAATTGTATCAGTGTGACTACATAATGAAATTGCATCACAATACATGGGATTGTACCTCCATCAGTACAGCCCTGTATGTGACATCTAATGTGCTAAGACTTAATATTGTATAATTTTAATTACAAAGAATGATGTCCAAATGAAATGCAAATGAAGGGGCAGTGTGCAGGATGGGTAATACTCAAATTTCTATATGTTTTTGAAAAGTACTGTAGATTCTGCCATACTAACACCAATGGTCTGCATTGTGATCTGCCATTCCCTCTATGCTGCACAGAGTTACTATGCTCCCATAAGTCAGATTTTATTACAATGCAGAGATCTGTTGAGATTTAAGGCACATAATCCTGCTGTAATATGCACCTAATATTAAGTCCTATTCTTCTCACATTTGCATAGATGCGAGGTTTGCAGTGCTAAACTGCTGTGCATCCTAAAATCCAGTAATTATTTCCCAAGGGTGACTTGTGTCATGCTCCCAGAATTGGTTACTGCTTACTGAATTGATTGATTGACCACCTAAATGTTGACTATGCAAATAAATTATACATTCGAAAGAGCTTAGAATTAATGTACATCTTTAGACCTTATAGAGTTTCAAGGCTGTAGAATTTTACTAGTAAAACCTGAATAGAAGAATGTTCTTTAGAAATAGTGTCAAAATGATTTCAATTAAACATGTTAAAAGAAAAAAAAAACTTTTCATTACAAATCACATTTAAATATGCTATCAATGGAATTATATGCTGTTTTATGCAAAAAAATGAAGGTTTGTCTCACAGCTAGAAAAATGATGCAATTCTGCAGTTCAATACAATTTTTTTAACTTGTATTGCTTCTGATATAGTTAAATGGAACTACATGTAAAATTAAATTAAATCTTGAAATCAAATTTGAAAATTTACCAAGTTGTAATAAAAAATCTGACTGTATCTGAAATGTAAGTAAATGAAATAGCAGAACAATGTTTAATCTTTTTGTTTCAGAGTACTAAATGAACAAAATAATTTCTTCAGTAATAGAAATGTTATTTTTTCCAGCTCCACCTCAAGATACAACCATGGGTTATGACTCAAGTTCGTGCTGCAATCTGGTGGCAGGTACATTATTCATTTTATTATTTTTAGAAAAATACCTGCAGTTTTTTGTGTGAAATGTGACAAGTGTAAGGTTAAATAAGATATTTAGGGATACAGGTTGGCATTATAGCTATTATATGGATCTATTATCCTGTGCATAGTTGTTATCTAGTCAGGTGTCATGTGAATGGCTGCCCCTTAATGTTAGTATGATATGCATGGTAGTTAGTGGTAGTGGAGGTCTGTAGTAGCAGACAGATATTTACTTCTGCTGTTCCTTACAAGCTACGATTGCCAAGTCCATGACAAGGCATCTCTATAAAGATATTTTAGGTGTACTTCTAGAATGTGGAAATATAATTTTTTTGTCATAAAAAGAGCTTTTGAAGTCTGCATGATGATAGTATGGCTCCCATAAATCTTTACATTAACATTATTTCCATCTGATTGGCTTTGTCATTATATCGCTTATTGTTTCACTTGGCAGTAATATTACTGAAATATTTATTAATAAGGAAATTTGTAGCATGCTCCTTAAAGTACATTGGGGGTGATATGATAAGTGACTGAACTTGTTTGGGATGCTTCCACTGTGGGTATATTTATATGCAAATTATAAATGTCTGGTAGATAATTTCATAGATTATTATAAGGAAATAGAAATTATAGCAGCACTTGTGAACCTCAAATGATTTCTGTATCTTTATACATTTTTTATAAGATTCTATATAGTCTGCAAAACTAACTAACTAACTAACTAACTAACTAACTAACTAACTAACTAACTAACTAATTACCCACCTACATAACTACCAAATTAATACAATGAAAGCAGCACATTTAGGCCAGCCTAATGGTATAAGGCAGTGTGTCTCCCTGCCCTCTGAGCTACCTGGGTTCAAGCTGTACTTCAGCCAAAACAGGGTCTACCATGGAGTAGTGGCAGAGAATTAGTGGTCTTGGTTACTCTTCTACAGAGAAGACTAGGAGGTCCTTTGGTGCTTGTCATTAACAACTTTGGCACTGAGAGACTGATAGAGTGACATCTTAGATGAAGAAAGCTCAAAGAAGGATGTAGTACTCTAAGACCACTGGAACTCATACATACGTAACTCACCATCAACAGGGTCTTGTACCATATCCTTGCAATTTATAGGTCCTCCATCATGTCCCAGGAAACCCACGCTACCTATCTCCATGTACTAGAGTCTCTCACCATTCAACTCAATATGATCTTCATGGGGGATCTGAACTACCTCTTTATAGACTGGGAATCATACACCACTTATAGTGTACAAGCCTAGTGATTCCTAATTAATACCAACACCCTAGAACAGTTGGTCCATTCTACTAATAGGGGTACAAACATTATTCACCTTGTCCTCATGAACATGGGGAGTGATGTTCCTCACCCAATGTAATGTCCTCACTCATCAGCTCTGACCATAAGTCAGTATTGCTTGAAGTAAAAATTAAATTTGGGTAATCCAACAAAACCAAAAACCTTTAGTAGTTACGCCAAGGCTAACCTTTGTCTACTAAGCAACACTTTGGCTAAATTCTAAGCACCCCCAAACCCAGTAAACATCATAGCATATGCCGAGCTATTTACAAAATCCATGTGCAGTCATATTGATAACTGTGTAGACCAAGCTGTACCCACTCATATTAAGAATAAGACAAACTCAAAAGACAAGCCACACTGGTGGAATCACAATATCAATCGGTTATACAACAACAACAAAACAAAATCTTGGCCAAGCGTAAGAGGACCAAAGCCCAACATACTAAAAGCTCCTGAGCAATCTAAACAGGCAGCTAAGAAGGTTAATTAATACTTCAGAGGCTAAATTTTAAGGAAAAATAGCTTTTCTGACAAAGGACAGCCACAAAACTTTTAAGGCTAAGTCCGTAACCTCAAGGGAATTATGCAACAATGTGCAGAGCTTATTGTAAATGGCATCACCCATGCTGAACTAGAGGCCATTGCCAACCTTTTTGTTGACAAGGTCATCTCAAATTTTTCCCTCAACTCCCTACTTCATAGTTCAAAGAAAATAGTGCATACCACAATCCCTCCAACCATTATTAGGTAACAGGTCATCAATGCACTTTCCATGGCCAAAAACACTATATCAATGGGCCCCGATAACATCCTGAGATGCTTACTAAATAGCATGAAACATGACCTCTCTGATCCACTTGAATCACTTTTCATCTGAAGTCTACAAACAGGATTTCTACCCAAAGAATGGAAGATGGCTACAGTCATTCCTCTGCACAAAGGAGGCCCAACTACTCATCTGGGTAACTACAGCCCCATAAATCTGACGAGCCTCATATGTAAGGCCATGGAAAAAATCATCATGGATATGATAAATGAGGAAATAGTAAACCTGCAAACACTGGATCCATCACAGTTTGGTGGACTTCTTTGAGAGGGTCACCAAAGCTATGCCTTACCTCAACCCAGGCAAGGCTTTTGATACAATGCTACATCCAGGCATTATAGACAAGCTCACTAAATTAGGCTTAAACCCTTTTATCACCCACTGGATAGCCAACTGGCTCACTGATAGGACCCAGAAGGTTAAAATAGGTGAGGCCACCTACACCATGAGGCCAGCCATTAACAGAATCCCCCAAGGCTCAGTACAGGGTCTGCTCCTTTTTGCCATCTATTTCTCTGAAGTGGAAGTAAATGCTGAAGATTTATGGTTGGCAGAGTGTGCAGATGATTGCAAGCTGGGGGTTATCATCTTGTTCCCTGCAGAAACTATCATTCTTTAGGAAGGCCTATCTCTGATAAATAAAAGATACCAAAGCCATGGTCTTAATCTTAGTGTTAAGAAATGCATAATTGTACCCTTTGGGAAGTCAACTATCCTACCTAATTACAATGTTGATAATGCATCCTTGAGAGTTGACCCACTTGTCAGGGATCTGGTCACACACATAGATAGTAGCCTAACTTTTGACCAACATGTGACCACAGTGGTGAGGAAATCATTTTATGTTGTGCAAGTTATAAGTAAGGACATGGTGTCTAGGTCCAAAGAGGTCATTATCCTAATGCACTTTGCTCTTGTTGGACCACTCAGAGTGCACTGCTGCCTTTGGTATGTACCTGACCAGGCATACGCAGCAACAAGAGTGGCCTCAGAGGTTCCTTACAAAAAGAATATAAGGCATAACAAATCTGCCTTATGCAGAGTGCCTTGGAACTCTTTCCATCTACTCAGTCTCCTATATATTGCAGAGTAGTGCTCCATGCTTAGCTTACAGGGCATCCACAAACCACACATTTATGAATATTCTGCATATTTGTAAGTCAAACAGGACAGTACAAGGTCTAAGGATCTGAATTTTGTCTGTGACTTAAATAGAACATGCTGGAAAGACAGATATATATCCCAGGAACTGACCCTCTTATGGAACAGGCTTGCTAAGTTCATCTATTACCCAGTTTAAGTGTAACCTACAAGTGATGATGGGGAACAGGAAATTTACACGTGGTCTGGCACCTATATCCCTTATGGACTGAGGTAATTTAAAAATGCCTGACCCTCAGTGACCTATTTGGATACAGGATGTCATTATTCTTATGGGAAAACTTGGCTAGGCTTAGAAAAGCCACCACCTCAGTTGTTAGCCTATTAACAATCTATGATTCTATAAGCCGGAGCAAGGTTGCTGTTGTACTAATAAGTATGTCACTGCAGAGCCCAATGCACATATCACCAGGATAGTATGAAGCAACATAGGACCATTCCCAGCATCTGTATGAAGAATCACCCCAACCTGTGATATCCTCATGAGAATGAATAGGTAGTCTGTGTTAAGGGTAAAAGAAGACAAAGTCAGCAGGATGTGTGCTATGGGTGTTCATGTAAAAAAACAGGATATCAACCAAGATACATTTCTTTGTGCCAGCTGAAAGTAAACATTTTCAGAAATAAATTATAGGTTTTTCATTATACATAAAATTAACATTAGACATCCACAGTAGTATTTATTAGTCTCTTGATGATAATCCCTAAATACGTCACTACTATGAATGTAAGCTGAGTTTTAGAAGCAAAGCAGTCATGAAAACTTTTAAACATTTTACACTTCAGTGAATTTTGTAAATAAAGGTAATTAGTTATTGGTATGCTACTGAAGCTGCACAGTCTTTCATTTGAGTGTGCTGACTTGTACTCTTTTAGAGAAATACACTGTAGTGCCCAGAGTTTATTTAATAAATCCTTTCACACAGATGAAAAACAGTATAACATTGTGCATATGTGTGTGTGTGTGTGTGTGTGTGTGTGTGTGTGTGTGTGTGTGTGTGTGTGTGTGTGTGTGTGTAAGGTGTACAAGCTGAAAAAAAAAATGAGTGAACATTTCAGAAATGTTTATGAAATAAAACAGTAACTTGATGGTGCTTGGGAGGTATTTTCAATAATACTGAACAAAGAAAAGTCAGCAAACTAGACTATATGTTTACATACAAACTAGACTATATGTTTACGTACTCATCACTGCTTGAACCTAAGAGAACTAGGCTAGCTTGAACTTCCTAACTTGCTTGTACTTCAACAGCTCTTAATAGCTTACAAGATACTATACCATCCAGCCAATACACCAATACTCTCTAGCCTTATTTCACCATATAATAACCTGAGGCAACTATGTTCTTCAAACAAACTACAGATTAATATTACCAAACCCAATAACTATGCAGGTGACTGTCTATTCTCCAACTCTGTTGGAAAAATATGGAACAAACTACCCTCTGATATCTCATCTTTGACCTCTTTCCCATTTTTCAAAAGACAACTGAAAATGTATCTCAATAAACACTGGCTTTGCTCCTGCACTAGCCCAGACTAACCTTACTTTTTTCCTTTACCTTTCCCTTATTAACTTTCACTGTACAGAAAACTTTGTAAATATATGTTTTCATATGATTATAGTAAAAAAAAAAAAAAAACTTTCTTGTTTCTATTCATATTATCTGTAAAACCTGTAATAACTACTTATGTTTGTAATCTAATCTTGTATTGCCATTTTCTGATTAAACTTGTCACAACTTGTGGAGCTTTTCTCCCCGGGCCTCTACTGAAAATGGACATATATCCAGCTAGACTAGCCCGGTCAACAAATGTAAAATAAAAATAAATATATCCATCCATCCACAAGCCCTTTTTTCCATTTTTGTACATGGGATTGGGGTGTTTCTTCAATAGTGACAATCATCTAATGCCAAGGTTTACACCACCAGATGGTTAGTCTAAAAGGAATATGCAAATTCTTTTTATATGATAAATGATAAATGAGAGGAAACATGAGCTGTCTTTTACTTTAAGACTGGAGCTGGAGTTTTATGACAGTTTGTTAAACCTTCTGAGCTTGTAGACCTAGACTCTGCAGCATCCTTGGGTTCGGTTCCTGCAGCCTCCATTTGCCTATTGTGTGACTTTGAGCAGGTCACTTAACCAGACATTACTCCCATGTCACCAATGAAAATTGACTGGGTGTCTGGTGGTCTAGCTTTAATGGTCAATGTCCATATTCATAGGGTCCCAGAAAACAAAACAAAGAAATTATTAGAGAGAGATGTGTTATATAAATCGAAGGACATGCAACAGTTAGAAGATCTATTGACAGTGTATGTGGAATGCTCGTACATACAGTTTTCCTTCTGGAGCTGGAACTCTAAAAATTCAAGCACTTGAAATACTGGCTAATTAATCTGAATATTCACTTTTCAAACACTGCTGTTAGTTGGATGTGTGAGATCATGGTACAGTGGGAACCATTAATTTGTCCTTTCCCCCACTTGTGATCGATCTTAGAGTTGGTATAGTTAAGGAGCAGGGGGTATGAGTTGCAGGGGGCTTGCCCTCCTGCAAAAAATAGTTTTTCTTTTTTTTTGTATCCTTTTTAATCTAATTGTAATGTTTGTGTTTGATGTCTAAGTGCCCAAACATTTTTATAGTTCAAACACTTGATATAGACTTATACATACATATTTAATTATAAATTATATCATGGGTGGTATTCTACTGCAGTTCTGATTTAACTTTTAATAACTTTTAGTCTTTTTTTAAAGTTTTTCTTGACTTTTTAATAATATTTTACTATTGTGATTATGGTCATGCCACTTTTTGTTAGGTTTGTAATCTACCTATGCTATATTTTGTTAGGTTTGTAGTTTAGCTAAATAAAATGTACAGAAAAACAAATAAAGGAAAATACAGACTATATCTCGTATTCACTTCTACGTAATACACATAAGTATACACACACACACACACACACACACACACACACACACACACACACACACACACACACACAAAACACATTACTCACTTAAATCTACTCCTAGAAATAATTTACATGAAAAATTTAAAGTAAAAGAATAAAATATAAAATAAAACATATCCAATTGTAAAATATAATATCAGCAAAACAGACGTGATTCTATATAAATTAAGATTACTCTAATCAAAATAACTAAACTGTAAAACTAACAAATGCTATTAGTAATACCTGCAATGACTGCACTACTAAAATAGAATGAAAAACAATAATTCAGACCTTAACAAATAACAGTGGACCAGTTGGCTACAAGGGTGTAGCTAGGCATATCATTTTTACCCTACTGAGTACATTTTTTCTGAGTATCTTTTTAGGTCATATTATGTCTACAACTGTTTTTGTCTACACAAACAGCTTTGCAGCAAAGAACTTAATTCAGTCTGCACACAACCAACTGCAACAGCATCTACACTGATATCAAACCATACAAGTGTTATCTGTAAATGTAATAGTTTTGGATGTAGTGCACCTAGTGATCACACAACCTGTCATGACTATTGCTTGCAAATATACAGCTCTGCCTTACATTTCTTTGTTTGTTGGCTGTTACATTAGGGATTTCTATTTTAAAATAGTTATTAGACATTAGACAGGCTACAGGGTAAAATAAATTGTGTTTCATTTTTCCATAAAAAAACACTTAACCAGAAAGGAAAATAACCTTGCTGTCCAAGCATGGAAGACTGTTTATTAAAGAGAAAAAAATAAGCATAAAGTGTGCAAACAGAATGTTCTTTTCTCAAGGAAAAGATCAGCTACAAATGTTCCTTAATGAAGCACATACAAAGCCCGAGACCAAGGTTAAAGAAAAGTAAATAAGAAAATTTACTAGACTAAAGCAATATAATATGCTGTTTTCAGAAAAGCAGGGCAGTTAAGGTTAGTAAGTTCGTTCAACCTGTTACTTCAGAGAAGATGACAAACACTTGAGCCAGACCGGTACAGAAAACAGGTCCTCTAGAGACTATGTCAGTTTATGTTGTTCAGGACAATCAGAATAATGTGCAGCAACTTGAATCGTTTATCAGTACCATTAATGGAGACAGCATTTGGATGTTGTGAACATTTAATAAAATCTTATTAAATGGACTACAGTGTTTGGAGAATTCATTCTGAATGCACAAGACTTTGTCCATAAGGGAGAGACTAATACCTATTCAGCACAAGCTTGGGTAATTAAGACTATCGTTTCTCAGTCTCATTGTATGCAGTGTTTCCAGCTAATTACGGTACAGTACATCATTATCAAATTTAACTGCTGAATACATTTTTTTCTGAGCATCTTTTTAGGTCATATTATGTCTACAACTGTCTAAACAAATCCTTCCAACAACAGGTGCAATATTCCTAATCTAAAACAAGCCTTGGGATTCAGCAAATTCAGTGTAGGCTTCATGCAAAGCCTACAAAGTGTTTACGTGTTTGCGCAGTGAGGTTTCTGTCTGGCCAGTTGTCCAGTTTGGGCTAAGCAGTACATCTTGCAAAAAGTGACACCCCCCAAAAAAAAAATGGAGAGGTACTTGAAATGAGGAAAAACAGTCTATGACATACACACTAGAAAATGTTAGTACACATAAGATATTTCTACATAGGTCTGAATTAGAACTCTCACCCCAATGCACCTTCAGAACACAGGATGGGTGCCTTATCCCTCTTTTCTACACAGACAGCTTTGCAGCAAAGAACTTAAATCAATATGCACACAACCAACTGCAACAGCATCTACACTGATATCAAACCATACAAGTGCTGTCTGTAAATGTAATAGTTTTGGATGTAGTGCACCTAGTGATCACACAACCTGTCACGGTTATTGCTTGCAAATATACAGATCTGCCTTACATTTCTGTGTTTGTTGGCCATTCTTCATTTATCTGAGCAGTACTCTGAGACATACAGTGTGTAAGCCATTCTATAGCACTGGCTTTAAAATGTGTGAGGATATTAAGTGGAAATAATATCATATGCAGTTGTCAACAAATGAAGGGCAGGTTAGATGTTAAGGACCACAACCTGTGACTTGTGTGCTGTTTACTTACATTTCCAACCTTACATCTAACACTTTGTAGATCTAACCTGACACACCCAGTGCAAGTAAGGCGGACTGCAGTACTTTTGTGTTTTCCTTCTCCCAACCACAAATAATTCACATTTGCAATCCATTAAAAACAAACACTGACTCACTGCCTGCACTATGTTTACATCTCCTACACGAATACAAGTTTTTGGGTTTCAGCAATTCTAATGAGTTCACACCTCATTTGCATATCCACCGTGCTAACAGTCCTGAATCTACACCATCTAAAAAGGCAACCATGTAGCTAGGCAAACTGATGGTGAGGAGTGTTGTATATGTTTGGAAGACTGCAAAAAAACTTTTTTTTCAGAATTTATCTGTACAAAGGAGTACTGAACTACAGAAGGTATACTTCCATTTTGTCATCTGCATACTGCCTATGCTAGAATGAGTTTAAAAATCTGAAGCAAAGGCTTTTACAGTTTTATCTGTATGCATTAGTTAGAAGTGTACTGATGGTATGGGCATGTTTGTCAAGCCATTTCAGAGGTATACACGATTGTTAATACATGAAAATGGAATGCTGTGTGATAAATATGTACAAATGCTTCAGGGACAGGTCCTTTGATAGCACTTTTAGCATTTCAAAGATGGTTTGTTAGCAATATGGGTAATTTGCCGCTTGTTTTGGGTGGTGGGAGCAAAGCTGAGTTACTGTTATGGCACAAACAAGAATGGGCTGTTCTTTTTGGGGGGAGCAAAGGTAATTTTTATTTATTTATTTTATTTTTTTATTTTAAATTTGTTAACCGGGCTAGTCCAACTGGATATATTTCCATTTTCAGCAGAGGCCTGGGGAGAAAAGCTCCACAGTAACATTTAAATGTTTATAATGTACAATTTTGTGAGAAAAAGGAAACATGAAAGTGTAAGACAAACAGTACATGAGAGAACAGTAGTTCCAAAGTCAATACTATCTAAGAAACAATACCATATACGAAGAGAAATATTTACACCAATATAAAAATAATACAATTGTTAGAAATCAGTAGAGAGCCTTAGCTACAGTAAAATAAGCTAATTAAGAAATACATGAACTTTGAAAGGAATAAGATACTCCTACAGTAATGTATGTGAGGTTGTTAACAAATATGTTCACAGTTAGTTCAGCTCCTATTTTTAGGAAATAGTTTAAAGTAGTTTACACTACTAAGGGGTAAGTAGTGTTTGAAAAAGTAAAGGGGAGGGAGGACATAGAAACATGACAAAAAAGAATGCAGACAATTAGTCAGGGTAACAGCAAGGGCATAACCAGTTAGTTATAAGATGTTGCTTCAGCCTTTGTTTAAAGAGTGGGAAGGAGGGAAGTGCAGTTAGATCTGATGGCAACATGTTCCAGAATTTCCAGTGGTATTTGAAACCAAGGAGTAAGTTACTATTATAGCATAAACAAGGATGAACTGTTGTTTTGTGGGGAGCAAAGGCAAGTTACTGTTATGGCACAAACAAAGATTTGTTAAGAGTGGCACAGTGATGTAGCAGTTAGTGTTATCGCCTCACAGCAAGAAGTTTTCTGGTTTGATTCTCAGCTGGGGTATATTTTGTGTAGAGTCTGCATGTCCTCCCTACATTCTCGTGGTTTTCCTCTGGGTGTTCCAGTTTCCTTCTGCATTCCAAAGACATGCATCCGGAGAATTTCTTCCTGGGCCTCTCCTGAAAATGGGCTCTGTCCCAGTCGGACTTTTCCAGTAAACAAATTTTAAATAAAATAAATGTTGTTGCTTTGCATCCTCCCTGTAGTTTCGCATCTCTAGACTATTTTATGTTTCTCCAGTGGGTAATACTTAGTGGCTACCTTTTCTGTTTTTATCTGGAAACATTTTTTTTGTGGTTATGTGATACTTATGTCTGTTATTCTTCTGTTGTCTTTTAAGACACCTATGAGAATGTCACCCAAGTGTGTCAATCCATGGAGTCCCCCCCCCCTTCACTAATGCTAAGAACCAAGTGATTATAGATGGCTTTAGGCAACATGGTGCTTTTCTGCTGGAAAGGGGACAGGGAGATATGACATGTAGGATGCGAATATGACAGCAGATTGTGGATGATGTCAATACAAGTAGATGTATCACAGAGCCACTGATATGAGCACATCTGCATGGAAGAGACCATCTGCAGTAGGCCATGACTAGATGGTTACTGGGGAGGGCCTGCTAGGGAACCACCACTAACCCCGAATGAGGAGTTCCTGGCCAATATCCAAGATCCAGATAGCTCCCAGGAGAGTGCAGCACAGCATGTCCTAGATGTTGGATCAATAGTTTTCGAGACAGCAAGCACATCCCAGTCGGATGTTCCGGGTAGGCTCTGCTATCTAAACAGTTAAATACTGTTGTATAGTAACACAATTGAAATCAGTTAGTTAATTCTGTATCACATGTCCTTTTTGGAGGGGGGATTGAAAATTGCTACAGTTATAAGCTTAGGTTAGTGCTGTCAGGCGTGTTCTTGTTGAAATTATAGTTAATGGACATATAAAGGAGTAAATGTATTAACCCCTATGTTACTGTTAATTGTGATGATATTGCCCTTACCTCTTGCTTAATTTCTTCCAGGACCATCTGCAATACAGATGATCATCTCATCTGCAGATGGTAATGCAAACATTTTTTAAGTCAGTACTGCTGAGCAATTTAAAGAAATATTGTAGTGTGTGCTTTTGATCTCGGGCCTGTTGTGTGTATTGCTGTATTGTCTGCAATAGTGGCAGCAATGTTAGTTTGTTAGCATATATTGCATTATAGTAGTGCAGGTATTAATTTATTCCTTTGTTTCTAGCTTTTTATCAGAAGTGATCATGACAGTGGGAGTGTGGGCCCATGCCACCTGATATCAGAGTATCAGAAGATTCTGATGATAGTAATGGTGGTGGCCTAAGTGAGGCACAGTTGGGGGTGTGCAGAAGTTGATTCTGTCACTGAGGCTGACATACAGCTACCTGCTGCATTTCCATCGGTCACAGACAGTAGGCCTACATCTACCAAGTCCAGTGAGCATGCAGATATTGGACAATTGGAGGAGGAGGAAATTGATCAGGGAAGTGTGGCTACTGTGGCTTCAGTGCCTGTTGAGTTTGGTTGTAGCCAAAGTGTGGGTGAGGTGCCATGCAGGAGGATTGATAGGGATGCCTGGAGGGGACATGCTGCCCCTCCTCCATCTGTTGCAGATGTCTCTTCTCATGCCACTCAATATATGTTTAGGGCCATCACAGAGGCACAGGCACATTCCCATAGGTGCTCCAGACAAATGCTCAGGGTTGTGGATGTGGCACAGTCTGACATTCATGACTACCTCCACTGTGTTACTGATTCACTGGACTGGATGAATGACACTTTGGAACAAGGGGTGTCTGTGATGGACTGGGGGTGTCTGTCATGGAGTGAGCAGTGTCTGTGATAGAACATCCGCTGGGAGGGGAATGGCATCCTCATTGCCATAGGTCAGCCACATCATCTGCTGTCAATCAATGTGGCCAAGCCTGATCACACTCCCATAGTGGCAGTACTTCCACTGGGGTGTATATCACATAATCAAACTTCCAAAATATCGAACACTATAAGCTTGAACGTGGAAGTTCGAAATGTGATAACATTGAACGCTCAGAACAGCAAATTTTTTTCACAGGGGAAAAAGTTTGCTGTTCCGAGAAACACACACATAACACAAGCACACCAAAAATTAAATAATCCACACACATACACTTTAGAAAACCCTACTTCTAACCCTACACTAAACCATACATACAGTACTACCTATCCACTTACCTTAACCCACTTCCCAACCCTAAGGTCTGTAACTATCACACACTTACCCTAAGGAGCTATACCTAAACAAACAATAATACACACACATACACTTTACAAAACCCTACCTGTAACCCTACACTAAACCATACATATAGTGCTACCTATCCACTTACCTTAACCTGCTCCCTAACCCTAAGGTCCGTAACTATCGCACCACAGTGGAGGAAATAGCAAAGCCATGGAATGGCCCACCGAAATCTTCCCTAGGCAAGATTTTGATGTTCCGCGGCTTCGCTGTTTTCCACTTTTGATGTAGAGGTTTTGATTTTGTAGCATTCGAAGTTTTGAGACTTTGATGTTACAATATAAACCCCTTCCACTGCTCCATCAGTGAGTGTGCTGTCCACATCCAGATGTGGCAGGCAATGGGCCGTGGTCCTGGGTGTGCCTGTGAAGGGAGCTCATCCAGCAGATGTCAGTCACATTCAGGTAGCAACACTGCATCTGGCCTTGGGTGAGGTTTTACCAACGCAATTCCTGGCAGAGCCAGTTCTCATGGTTGGGGATGACAACAATGAACTGCCACCTCTACCACACATGGCTCATACCTGTCTGACATACTAAGACAAAGAGCCAGCACAGAGCTTATCTGTGCTCATGCAGACACTAACACACCAATTTCACCTGCAGGACCCCTACAGACACACACAAGAGTTACTCATTTTGTCTTCCTGGCCATTTGTTGGTTTATCCACATGTCTGCCTTCTTCTCTGTCTTACTTATACACACTCACCGACCTTTTGTGTCAGCCTAGGCTTCCTGCCCCCCCCCTCCCACAACACCCTGTGCAAGAGATGATAACTGTGCCATATCCCTGTTTTCTGTCTTTTTGATTCAGGGATACAACACCTTTGTGTCTGATGCTCAGGGTGCATAGCTAACCTATTGCTTAGTATACTTGCATTTGTGGTGTTGAACTAGTAATTGTACCATTGACTTATATTGGCCTTGGAAAGTTAGATAGCTGATAGCATTAAAATTTCCCAACTTTATAGTGAAAGATATTGTGAGGGTTGTGAAGTCAGAAAGTGCAATGTGTATAATTACTTTCTAATATCTCTCTTTAATAATTTTCCAGTACAAACATATGGTGCTAAACCGAGGGCATGCAGTGATCATCAGTACTTTTGAGAGGTATGGCTGAGTAAATCTTTGATGCTTCAGGCCTGCTACTTAGTAATGGACACATAAGTCAAATAAGTCTCTGCTGTCACATGTTAAGGTAAGCTCTGTATAGATCTCCCACCTTTTACTAACTTATCAGACCAAGTAATGAAATACAAAGATATGCCACACAACCATATTGGTAAAAAATACATGCTAGGTTCAGGACTTACCTTGAACATGAGTTTTAGTTCATGGCTGAATCTGTCTGATGCAAGCAGTACACAGCCAATACATGGGGAGGTAAAGGTTGTGTGAGCTGCCTGGCATCAATGTATGTGAGTGGGAGGAAGGTTTTAGGCCTCTAGGTGGTGAGTGAGTGTGCTATGCAATGTCTCTTAGCCAATGTGGGCATGCTGAGCATGCCTATGTCTGCCTGCACCCACAACAGCTAGTGGTTCCTCCTGTGGCACCTCATCTGCCTGTGGCTGTGGTGACCGTGGCACTGGTGGTGTGATGTATGTCCCTTCCCCTTTCTGATCCTGCTGAAGCTGTTTTCTCAGGATTATGTTATGTAGTATGGCACATACTGTGAATATTTCTATACATGTCCATGAATTATACCCAGATGTATCAAGGCACCTGAACTGTGACTTCAGCAGCCCAAACACACGCTCTGTGATGTGTCTTGTTTGAGCATGTACCTCATTATGGCATTCTTTCAAGGGTGTGTGTGCATTTTTGATGGGTGTCTTCAGCCACAGTTCCAGGGCATAGCCTACATCCCCCAGTAAATGCCCCTGTGGGATATCCCCCCTAGCAAACATCTGGTACAGTTGGGAGGTGTGCCAGATATGTGAGTCGTGGTAACGGCCAGGGTTGCCAGCACACACATTCAAGATTATTCCCTTGGTATTACACAAGACTTTGCAGCTGATAGAGTAGTAGCCCTTTCTGTTTATGTAGAGCCTACCCTGTTTCCTGGATGGTGCCTTAATTTCTACATGTGTGCGATCTATGGCACCCAGTACTTTAGGGTAATGTGCTACATGGTAGAACTCCTGCATATTTCTGCCCCTTTCCTCAGAACTACAAGGGAAATATATGTGGTCACTGACATGTTGGAGGATAGCATTCAGGAACTGGTGGAGGATCCTGGATGCTGATGCCTGTGACACCCCCAGCATGTCCCCCAATGGTCTCCGAAAGGTACCCACAGCTAAGATTCTAAGGGCTACACATACCTTTATCTCCACTGGGATGGGTTCCCCTCAGTTGACTCTGCCTCTGAGATGAGGACAGCAGAGGTTGCAGAGTTCCTGTAGTGTGCCCCTGTCCACACTGTAGCGCTTCACAGTTTCTACATTATGTAGGTTGTGTACAGTTATATGTGGCCTGAAACTCTTCCCCTTCTCAGCCTAGGCTTATTAGCAGCAGCAGCAGCATTGAATTCAGCCTGTAGCACATACTAATGAATTAAAGCAACAGCAGCCCTGTCAATGTAACCTCCTTTCTGTGTCTGTATTCCAAAAGGTTTGAAATTTGCAGGAAAAACCAGCACAGAGTCAACACGGATGCTTTATAGCTTGTCGAATAGCTAAACCATATTGAATTTGTTAATTAGCATGTGATTCAGCTGCTAATGCAGTAATTAGCATGCCACTGTGTTTACCTTGTTTGCTCGGTGGTGCGTGCCACTACACGGTGCTTACTAAATCTAAAACTTTCCGCGGCCATGTGCGCATCGAGCTGTGATGAGCGCACTATGAAAAATGACTTTGTAGGCTTTATTGAATCCCCCTGAATAACTTAAATCATTTTAAGGGAGCAGCTGAATATGTTACTTACATTTATTAAGTGCTGGGGGCAGCATTTTGAAAGATGTGTCCATGTCTAAGTTATAGGTGTCCATGGAGATTGCAGCACTAAGAGTTTCTGAGTACAAAATGGGATAAAGATTTGCATAACGTCCTATATATGCATAGTGTTAGTTGTCCCAATTACAAGAAATTTATATTTTTTATAATTGATCGGGTTGTTCCCAGTGAAAGGGGAGGGGATGACTACCTTAAGGTTGAACTGTTGGAATGCAAATGGCAGGTCATTTTAAATGCAATTTTTCCACCTGGTTTAAATGACCATATATCTATTAGGCCAGTATTGAAACAAAGAGCAAACAAACTTTAAATTAGATTCAATATATGATAGTTTTGTATATATTACATATAAACATTTTATAATATCAATATATACATAAATGTACTTTTTATTTTTGGTGGGTTATTATTTATGTATGAATATGCATGTACTTGGTTATTTGAATGAATATGTTCTTTTAGAGTTTTAGTAGTTTTTTATATGTAGCTTTAAGATGATGTACTTGATTATTATTGGAGGTTGAGTAATTAATTTTTGTATAAATGGTCTTTGTTAATGGCTCCTATCAACTCTGACGATGCCATTTGTGGATGGTGAAAGCGCTTAGTTTGTGCAGCTACATTAAATTTACTGGAGTGTGGTTTGGTTTGTTTATTCAGTTTTGTGCACATTTACAAAATGGAATTTGCTTACTACACCCCTGGCTGGCGACTGTTCTAGTGGAATGGTGGCCTGCTATACTCCCTTCCCCATACCCTAGTTACTCCTTGTAGTCTTACTCTTAGAATTTGATCCACCTACATCTTACATTGACATTAATACTAATCAACAATCTACAATTTCTTTTTCAGTTTTTTTTCAAAATAAACTTGCCAAAAGAACTTGCTAAACAATAACCTCAGTCTTTAATTGATAATGTCTTTTCAACATGTTATTGTGCTTATGATGCTGGTAAAGAAAACCGTGGCTTTATCTATCTATCTATCTATCTATCTATCTATCTATCTATCTATCTATTGTATTTACTTAATGAAAACCAAACGAAAACCAAACTACAAACTGTTAAAAAACGGGCAGCACACGATAAGAGAGCTAGAAACACAAATTTAATATCCCACAAGTCAGAACCAAGTGATAGTAGCGTTCAAATAACCCGCCTTCTTCAGACAACCACAAGTTTTCAAAAATTAAACTTATACTACAGTTTTAAAAACATTCAACCTATCAATGTAAAGTGCATTATTGCATTAAATTAAAAGCCATGACAACCTTAAAACAGCAACTCTGCGAGTAAAAAACTACTAGCCCTAAATGGGTATGTGTTCATGAATGAAGAAAATAGAAACAATAATTAAAAATAAGATAAATTATAAGCTAAGGATATAAATGCATCCTATATACTTGCAATTGTTATTTTATCAAATAATTATTAAATATGCTCACTTTATGTTGTCACCAATAAATGAAAATAAACATAAATGAACATAGAGATATGTCTATTCCTATGTACATCAAAATGACAGAACTAAAAGGCAATATTGTAATTTTACATTTTGAACCATATAGCATAGACTAATATTCAATCATTTGTCTACAGAGTATTTAAAATACTAGCAGCTGAAAGCTAGAGACTAGAATTAGTAATTCAGAATGCAAAATCTAAAATTTATAAATGCCAGTGTATGACAAATATGACCCCCAAAAAAATATATAATAATATATAGACCAAAAAATATATATATTTTTCTATGTGTCTCCAAAATATACTGCTGCCAGATACAGAAGCAGACACATTATAATACTAAATATATCACACTACTAAAATTAAGATCAATAATAGTGTATCATGAATCACAATCTTGAAATACACAGTATCAATTGCTTATGAGTAAAATAGGCTATTTAAGATAAGCCATTTTAAACTGTTATATAAGATACAATAAATTAGTTATACAATGTATGTGGATATAAATCTTGATATTTATCTATTAAAGGATAACCATTTTAGTACACATTTAATGGATAAGCTTTCGTTAATTCCAGGAAAAATATGAGCCCTAGTCCTAATCTGCCATAACAATTCATCAATTTCCAACAAAATCTGCCATGGTCCACCTCTCAAATCTATCTCACGCTGTTGTAATACAAAGAAATGAAAAGCGTGGCTTGAAAACTCAAGGCAGTGCCTTGCTAGGGCATTGTTGGCATCTTCTTTTGTGACTGCATATTGGTGTTCATAGATTCTATTCTTTAGCCTTCTCTCGGTTTTACCGATATAGAAGGCTTTACAAGAATCGCAAATAGCTGCATATATGACAGCTTTTGGGTCACAATTATAGTGTCCATTACATCTATATTCCTTGTCATTAATAATGCATGATGTTGCTGTTCTGATGAATTTACATTGAGAGCATGCACCACATCTAAACATGCCACAATGTCTGTTTGACCTACGAGCTGATTTTCTTTCAAATATGCTTTTCATATTTCCCCCTCTCCTATATGTAATTTTCGGGCAATCACCCAATAAGGTACACAATGATCTGTCCTCTTTTATTATTTCCCAGTTTTTATTGACCACTTCTCTGATTTTTAAAGAATCAAGGGAGTAAGTATACAAAAAACTAGTATTAAACTTGTTAGTTTTGTTATCAGAAATAGCAAGATGTTGCATATCATTGTCCCTTTGGCCCGAGAGTAGGGGAAGGAAATATCCTATCTCCCTTTTATTGATTACTTCAGCCACTACGTTTGACACTAAGGACTGAGGGTAACCTCTTGCAATGAACATGTCAAAAAGATTGTTACATTCTAATTGAAAATCAGTTAGATCGCTCACCATACGGGCTGCCCGAACCATCTGCCCTTTGATGACTGATTTCTTTTGGTGATAGGGGTGGTTGCTTGAAAAATGGAGAAAAGCATTAGAATATGTTGGTTTCCTGAATATTTTACTTTTTAGCTTTTGATTATGTGTATCCTTGGTTAATAATATGTCAAGATAATTGATCTCTAAATTGTCGAATTTATATGTAAACTCCAAAAAATCAGTTAATTTGGTCACATTAGCAATAAATGTCGGAATCAGCTCACTATGACCTTCCCATATGCAAAAAATGTCATCCTGGTAACGAGTGTACCAGGAGACATGTTTTGAAAAAAGTTCTTCTTTAAATAAATAACTAGATTCCCAATGGGCTAATACTGCATTGGCAAAAGAACCACCACAAGGCGAGCCCATCGCAACGCCTGAGGTTTGCAAATAAAACTCTCCTTCAAAGGTGAAAAAGTTATTAGATAGAACTATTTCTAAAAGAGTCTCAGTCAGATTGATGGTATCATGGTCAACATTTTTTGACAACATAAACTCCCTGACCCAGGCTAAGCCAATTTGTTGTGGAATGACAGTATATAGGTCCATAATATCAATAGTAAGGAACAACATACTGTCATTATATGTGAGAGTGTTAATGTTTTTAAGAAAAGACCAAGAATCCTTACAAATGTGAGATTCTGAGCTAATCAAAGGCTTCAAGATATTGTCCACATATTTGGCACATCCTTGGGTAATGGACCCTCTGCCATCTATAATAGGTCTAAATGGGGGCAAAGTAAGTCTTTTATGTAGTTTCGGTGTGCCGAAAATGCTGGAATTTTGGAGCAGGCATGGTCAAATAGTTAAGGGTTTCAGTGTCAATATATCCTTCCAAAAATAGGTCATTAAGCATGTTATTGATTTTTCTATACGCTCCATTTATTTCATTTAAAGATGAAATTTGATAGGCAGGTGAATCTAGATGTTCAAACAAATACTCTACGTATTTGTAATGATCCATGAAGGCTAACCCCCCACCTTTATCAGGTTTCATAACCCTGATTTGGCAGTCCCTGATTAACTGGATGAAATCATTCTGTAGGGGGGTGATGTTATAAAGATTTTTCTGTTTTCTATATATAGCTTGATTTCTAATAGCCCACATGTCCATTTCACACATTTTTTCAAATGTTTGCAAAGTTGAATGTAAGGGTGGATTATACGTGCTAGCTACTCTAAGTAGACTACAAGCAGAAGAATTGTTACCCATAAGATAATTCAAATTAAGTTTACGTGTGAAAACTTTTAAATCAATAATAAGCCTGCCTATATCCATGCTACGGCCTGGTACAAAAGAAAAATCTTTAGCTAGGAAGTCTATAATGTCTTGTGCTATACTCAAAGAAGTGTAGTTATACACTGTAAAGTCACCATTAGAACTTTTATAGATTATCGGGTCTGTTCCTATATTGATTGCTTCTGTCATCTCCTGCGACCTCGTCTCCTGTTGAGTTGTTCTGTCTTTGAGCTTGGATTGGCCCTGTGATTGTTGACCATCTGAAAATCCTGGTTATCAAAATTATTTTGTATGCCAGGAAAATCAGTAGAAACAGAAGGTAATTCACCATCTGTCACTGGGAAGTTAGTGCTAGTATTGTTATTAACATTCAATCTAGGACTCCGTCTTACAGCCTGTCTACTGTTGCCACCATTGTTGTTATTATTATCTGTATTAGTCCGAAGTGACTCGACATGAGGAGGTTCAGTTGTTAGGTGACCACCTCCATTGTCTGTTTGACTCTGTGTTAGTCTAGGATATGCTCGCTTGTTTGCATAATCCTTAATGTCCCGTGCTAATTTCTTTTTCTTATTAGCAATCAACTTCTCCATAGTGGCATTAATACTGACAAAAATTCTACAATAATCATGTTTATATCTGAAAAAGTCAGCATGTGATTTAACATCCGTTTCAAGTGATTCAAGTTCATTTTTAAGCTTGCAGATATCAATGTTATAAAAAGCAATTAAAGCTTTTAAAAACTCGAATCCTTGCCTGTCAAATAGCTCAATGAGTTCCTGGTAAAAAAGGGAAGTTTCAGTTAAACCAGCCGGAAAACGCCATTGGCGTAAGCCTTTGGGAATCACTTTATTTTTTATACATTCCTCTAAATATGCGATTTCTAACTGGAGCTTCTTATATTTGAACAGTTTTGTATCGAGCAAATCAATCTTGATGTCTAGATTGTGATGCTCAGAAACGGAAGGTATATTATTCCCTTCCGTGATGTTATCACATGAAAAGAAACAGTTATTGTTTAAAAAATTGTTTAAAATAGGTATGCCTTCAGTTTGGTGATTGTCAATGTCATACCTTCTGTCCTGTCCCGAAGATGTCGAAAAAATCCTTGGAGGTTGACTGGCAACAGGTGGAAAAGGCAGTTGCGGACTCACGGAAGTCACAGTATGGCCATTGTTTTCAAAAGGAGCCAGCCGAGGTGAGCCCTGCCCGTTAGGAATAGATCCTTCGTTAGAACCAGCATTAGAAGGGTTGTTATTTGTTAGCCGAGCCTGCACCCAATCAGCCGAACTTGAAATAGCATCTACCTTCTGTGAAAGAGTATCCACTCGATGCACCAGTACTTCAATGAGTTGCGTTAAGTTACTCTGCGAATCATTGCTGTCATGACCCAAAACTCGCGGTGTAGACAATGGGAATGTGCTAGCTTCTCCGGTGTCGTCCGCCATAAAGACAAATGAAAACCAAACGAAAACCAAACTACAAACTGTTAAAAAACGGGCAGCACACGATAAGAGAGCTAGAAACACAAATTTAATATCCCACAAGTCAGAACCAAGTGATAGTAAGCGCTTTCGGCAGGTTCAAATAACCCGCCTTCTTCAGACAACCACAAGTTTTCAAAAATTAAACTTATACTACAGTTTTAAAAACATTCAACCTATCAATGTAAAGTGCATTATTGCATTAAATTAAAAGCCATGACAACCTTAAAACAGCAACTCTGCGAGTAAAAAACTACTAGCCCTAAATGGGTATGTGTTCATGAATGAAGAAAATAGAAACAATAATTAAAAATAAGATAAATTATAAGCTAAGGATATAAATGCATCCTATATACTTGCAATTGTTATTTTATCAAATAATTATTAAATATGCTCACTTTATGTTGTCACCAATAAATGAAAATAAACATAAACGAACATAGAGATATGTCTATTCCTATGTACATCAAAAATGACAGAACTAAAAGGCAATATTGTAATTTTACATTTTGAACCACATAGCATAGACTAATATTCAATCATTTGTCTACAGAGTATTTAAAATACTAGCAGCTGAAAGCTAGAGACTAGAATTAGTAATTCAGAATGCAAAATCTAAAATTTATAAATGCCAGTGTATGACAAATATGACCCCCCAAAAAATATATAATAATATATAGACCAAAAAATATATATATTTTTCTATGTGTCTCCAAAATATACTGCTGCCAGATACAGAAGCAGACACATTATAATACTAAATATATCACACTACTAAAATTAAGATCAATAATAGTGTATCATGAATCACAATCTTGAAATACACAGTATCAATTGCTTATGAGTAAAATAGGCTATTTAAGATAAGCCATTTTAAACTGTTATATAAGATACAATAAATTAGTTATACAATGTATGTGGATATAAATCTTGATATTTATCTATTAAAGGATAACCATTTTAGTACACATTTAATGGATAAGCTGTTAATTCCAGGAAAAATATGAGCCCTAGTCCTAATCTGCCATAACAATTCATCAGTTTCCAACAAAATCTGCCATGGTCCACCTCTCAAATCTATCTCACGCTGTTGTAATACAAAGAAATGAAAAGCGTGGCTTGAAAACTCAAGGCAGTGCCTTGCTAGGGCATTGTTGGCATCTTCTTTTGTGACTGCATATTGGTGTTCATAGATTCTATTCTTTAGCCTTCTCTCGGTTTTACCGATATAGAAGGCTTTACAAGAATCGCAAATAGCTGCATATATGACAGCTTTTGAGTCACAATTATAGTGTCCATTACATCTATATTCCTTGTCATTAATAATGCATGATGTTGCTGTTCTGATGAATTTACATTGAGAGCATGCACCACATCTAAACATGCCACAATGTCTGTTTGACCTACGAGCTGATTTTCTTTCAAATATGCTTTTCATATTTCCCCCTCTCCTATATGTAATTTTTGGGCAATCACCCAATAAGGTACACAATGATCTGTCCTCTTTTATTATTTCCCAGTTTTTATTGACCACTTCTCTGATTTTTAAAGAATCAAGGGAGTAAGTATACAAAAAACTAGTATTAAACTTGTTAGTTTTGTTATCAGAAATAGCAAGATGTTGCAGATCATTGTCCCTTTGGCCCGAGAGTAGGGGAAGGAAATATCCTATCTCCCTTTTATTGATTACTTCAGCCACTACGTTTGACACTAAGGACTGAGGGTAACCTCTTGCAATGAACATGTCAAAAAGATTGTTACATTCTAGGTGAAAATCAGTTAGATCGCTCACCATACGGGCTGCCTGAACCATCTGCCCTTTGATGACTGATTTCTTTTGGTGATAGGGGTGGTTGCTTGAAAAATGGAGAAAAGCATTAGAATATGTTGGTTTCCTGAATATTTTACTTTTTAGCTTTTGATTATGTGTATCCTTGGTTAATAATATGTCAAGATAATTGATCTCTAAATTGTCGAATTTATATGTAAACTCCAAAAAATCAGTTAATTTGGTCACATTAGCAATAAATGTCGGAATCAGCTCACTATGACCTTCCCATATGCAAAAAATGTCATCCTGGTAACGAGTGTACCAGGAGACATGTTTTGAAAAAAGTTCTTCTTTAAATAAATAACTAGATTCCCAATGGGCTAATACTGCATTGGCAAAAGAACCACCACAAAGGCGAGCCCATCATAGCCTGAGGTTTGCAAATAAAACTCTCCTTCAAAGGTGAAAAAGTTATTAGATAGAACTATTTCTAAAAGAGTCTCAGTCAGATTGATGGTATCATGATCAACATTTTTTGACAACATAAACTCCCTGACCCAGGCTAAGCCAATTTGTTGTGGAATGACAGTATATAGGTCCTTAATATCGATAGTAAGGAACAACATACTGTCATTATATGTGAGAGTGTTAATGTTTTTAAGAAAAGACCAAGAATCCTTACAAATGTGAGATTCTGATCTAATCAAAGGCTTCAAGATATTGTCCACATATTTGGCACATCCTTGGGTAATGGACCCTCTGCCATCTATAATAGGTCTAAATGGGGGCAAAGTAAGTCTTTTATGTAGTTTCGGTGTGCCGAAAAATGCTGGAATTTTTGGAGCAGGCATGGTCAAATAGTTAAGGGTTTCAGTGTCAATATATCCTTCCAAAAATAGGTCATTAAGCATGTTATTGATTTTTCTATACGCTCCATTTATTTCATTTAAAGATGAAATTTGATAGGCAGGTGAATCTAGATGTTCAAACAAATACTCTACGTATTTGTAATGATCCATGAAGGCTAACCCCCCACCTTTATCAGGTTTCATAACCCTGATTTGGCAGTCCCTGATTAACTGGATGAAATCATTCTGTAGGGGGGTGATGTTATAAAGATTTTTCTGTTTTCTATATATAGTTTGATTTCTAATAGCCCACATGTCCATTTCACACATTTTTTCAAATGTTTGCAAAGTTGAATGTAAGGGTGGATTATACGTGCTAGCTACTCTAAGTAGACTACAAGCAGAAGAATTGTTACCCATAAGATAATTCAAATTAAGTTTACGTGTGAAAACTTTTAAATCAATAATAAGCCTGCCTATATCCATGCTACGGCCTGGTACAAAAGAAAAATCTTTAGCTAGGAAGTCTATAATGTCTTGTGCTATACTCAAAGAAGTGTAGTTATACACTGTAAAGTCACCATTAGAACTTTTATAGATTATCGGGTCTGTTCCTATATTGATTGCTTCTGTCATCTCCTGCGACCTCGTCTCCTGTTCGTCGAGTTGTTCTGTCTTTGAGCTTGCGGGCGAGGATTGGCCCTGTGATTGTTGACCATCTGAAAATCCTGGTTATCAAAATTATTTTGTATGCCAGGAAAATCAGTAGAAACAGAAGGCAATTCACCATCTGTCACTGGGAAGTTAGTGCTAGTATTGTTATTAACATTCAATCTAGGACTCCGTCTTACAGCCTGTCTACTGTTGCCACCATTGTTGTTATTATTATCTGTATTAGTCCGAAGTGACTCGACATGAGGAGGTTCAGTTGTTAGGTGACCACCTCCATTGTCTGTTTGACTCTGTGTTAGTCTAGGATATGCTCGCTTGTTTGCATAATCCTTAATGTCCCGTGCTAATTTCTTTTTCTTATTAGCAATCAACTTCTCCATAGTGGCATTAATACTGACAAAAATTCTACAATAATCATGTTTATATCTGAAAAAGTCAGCATGTGATTTAACATCCGTTTCAAGTGATTCAAGTTCATTTTTAAGCTTGCAGATATCAATGTTATAAAAAGCAATTAAAGCTTTTAAAAACTCGAATCCTTGCCTGTCAAATAGCTCAATGAGTTCCTGGTAAAAAGGAAGTTTCAGTTAAACCAGCGGAAAACGCCATTGGCGTAAGCCTTTGGGAATCACTTTATTTTTTATACATTCCTCTAAATATGCGATTTCTAACTGGAGCTTCTTATATTTGAACAGTTTTGTATCGAGCAAATCAATCTTGATGTCTAGATTGTGATGCTCAGAAACGGAAGGTATATTATTCCCTTCCGTGATGTTATCACATGAAAAGAAACAGTTATTGTTTAAAAAATTGTTTAAAATAGGTATGCCTTCAGTTTGGTGATTGTCAATGTCATACCTTCTGTCCTGTCCCGAAGATGTCGAAAAAATCCTTGGAGGTTGACTGGCAACAGGTGGAAAAGGCAGGGACTCACGGAAGTCACAGTATGGCCATTGTTTTCAGAAGGAGCCAGCCGAGGTGAGCCCTGCCCGTTAGGAATAGATCCTTCGTTAGAACCAGCATTAGAAGGGTTGTTATTTGTTAGCCGAGCCTGCACCCAATCAGCCGAACTTGAAATAGCATCTACCTTCTGTGAAAGAGTATCCACTCGATGCATCAGTACTTCAATGAGTTGCGTTAAGTTACTCTGCGAATCATTGCTGTCATGACCCAAAACTGTGTAGACAATGGGAATGTGCTAGCTTCTCCGGTGTCGTCCGCCATAAAGACAAATGAAAACCAAACGAAAACCAAACTACAAACTGTTAAAAAACGGGCAGCACACGATAAGAGAGCTAGAAACACAAATTTAATATCCCACAAGTCAGAACCAAGTGATAGTAGCTGCAGGTTCAAATAACCCGCCTTCTTCAGACAACCACAAGTTTTCAAAAATTAAACTTATACTACAGTTTTAAAAACATTCAACCTATCAATGTAAAGTGCATTATTGCATTAAATTAAAAGCCATGACAACCTTAAAACAGCAACTCTGCGAGTAAAAAACTACTAGCCCTAAATGGGTATGTGTTCATGAATGAAGAAAATAGAAACAATAATTAAAAATAAGATAAATTATAAGCTAAGGATATAAATGCATCCTATATACTTGCAATTGTTATTTTATCAAATAATTATTAAATATGCTCACTTTATGTTGTCACCAATAAATGAAAATAAACATAAATGAACATAGAGATATGTCTATTCCTATGTACATCAAAAATGACAGAACTAAAAGGCAATATTGTAATTTTACATTTTGAACCATATAGCATAGACTAATATTCAATCATTTGTCTACAGAGTATTTAAAATACTAGCAGCTGAAAGCTAGAGACTAGAATTAGTAATTCAGAATGCAAAATCTAAAATTTATAAATGCCAGTGTATGACAAATATGACCCCCAAAAAAATATATAATAATATATAGACCAAAAAATATATATATTTTTCTATGTGTCTCCAAAATATACTGCTGCCAGATACAGAAGCAGACACATTATAATACTAAATATATCACACTACTAAAATTAAGATCAATAATAGTGTATCATGAATCACAATCTTGAAATACACAGTATCAATTGCTTATGAGTAAAATAGGCTATTTAAGATAAGCCATTTTAAACTGTTATATAAGATACAATAAATTAGTTATACAATGTATGTGGATATAAATCTTGATATTTATCTATTAAAGGATAACCATTTTAGTACACATTTAATGGATAAGCTTTCGTTAATTCCAGGAAAAATATGAGCCCTAGTCCTAATCTGCCATAACAATTCATCAATTTCCAACAAAATCTGCCATGGTCCACCTCTCAAATCTATCTCACGCTGTTGTAATACAAAGAAATGAAAAGCGTGGCTTGAAAACTCAAGGCAGTGCCTTGCTAGGGCATTGTTGGCATCTTCTTTTGTGACTGCATATTGGTGTTCATAGATTCTATTCTTTAGCCTTCTCTCGGTTTTACCGATATAGAAGGCTTTACACGAATCGCAAATAGCTGCATATATGACAGCTTTTGAGTCACAATTATAGTGTCCATTACATCTATATTCCTTGTCATTAATAATGCATGATGTTGCTGTTCTGATGAATTTACATTGAGAGCATGCACCACATCTAAGTGGACCCAGTGACAGATGGTGAATTACCTTCTGTTTCTACTGATTTTCCTGGCATACAAAATAATTTTGATAACCAGGATTTTCAGATGGTCAACAATCACAGGGCCAATCCTCGCCCGCAAGCTCAAAGACAGAACAACTCGACGAACAGGAGACGAGGTCGCAGGAGATGACAGAAGCAATCAATATAGGAACAGACCCGATAATCTATAAAAGTTCTAATGGTGACTTTACAGTGTATAACTACACTTCTTTGAGTATAGCACAAGACATTATAGACTTCCTAGCTAAAGATTTTTCTTTTGTACCAGGATGGATATAGGCAGGCGTGTTGTTGATTTAAAAGTTTTCACACGTAAGCTTAATTTGAATTATCTTATGGGTAACAATTCTTCTGCTTGTAGTCTACTTAGAGTAGCTAGCATTATAATCCACCCTTACATTCAACTTTGCAAACATTTGAAAAAATGTGTGAAATGGACATGTGGGCTATTAGAAATCAAGCTATATATAGAAAACAGAAAAATCTTTATAACATCACCCCCCTACAGAATGATTTCATCCAGTTAATCAGGGACTGCCAAATCAGGGTTATGAAACCTGATAAAGGTGGGGGGTTAGCCTTCATGGATCATTACAAATACGTAGAGTATTTGTTTGAACATCTAGATTCACCTGCCTATCAAATTTAATCTTTAAATGAAATAAATGGAAAAATCAATAACATGCTTAATGACCTATTTTTGGAAGGATATATTGACACTGAAACCCTTAACTATTTGACCATGCCTGCTCCAAAAATTCCAGCATTTTTCGAAACTACATAAATGACTTACATTGCCCCCATTTGGACCTATTATAGATGGCAGAGGGTCCATTACCCAAGGATGTGCCAAATATGTGGACAATATCTTGAAGCCTTTGATTAGCTCAGAATCTCACATTTGTAAGGATTCTTGGTCTTTTCTTAAAAACATTAACACTCTCACATATAATGACAGTATGTTGTTCCTTACTATCGATATTAAGGACCTATATACTGTCATTCCACAACAAATTGGCTTAGCCTGGGTCAGGGAGTTTATGTTGTCAAAAAATGTTGATCATGATACCATCAATCTGACTGAGACTCTTTTAGAAATAGTTCTATCTAATAACTTTTTCACCTTTGAAGGAGAGTTTTATTTGCAAACCTCAGGCGATGGGCTTGCCTTGTGGTGGTTCTTTGCCAATGCAGTATTAGCCCATTGGGAATCTAGTTATTTATTTAAAGAAGAACTTTTTCAAAACATGTCTCCTGGTACACTCGTTACCAGGATGACATTTTGCATATGGGAAGGTCATAGTGAGCTGATTCCGACATTTATTGCTAATGTGACCAAATTAACTGATTTTTTGGAGTTTACATATAAATTGACAATTTAGAGATCAATTATCTTGACATATTATTAACCAAGGATACACATAATCAAAAGCTAAAAGTAAAATATTCAGGAAACCAACATATTCTAATGCTTTTCTCCATTTTCAAGCAACCACCCTATCACCAAAAGAAATCAGTCATCAAAGGGCAGATGGTTATCTAACTGATTTTCACCTAGAATGTAACAATCTTTTGACATGTTCATTGCAAGAGGTTACCCTCAGTCCTTAGTGTCAAAGTAATCAATAAAAGGGAGATAGGATATTTCCTTCCCTACTGGACAATGATCTGCAACATCTTGCTATTTCTGATAACAAAACTAACAAGTTTAATACTAGTTTTTGTATACTTACTCCCTTGATTCTTTAAAATCAGAGAAGTGGTCAATAAAACTGGGAAATAATAAAAGAGGACAGATCATTGTGTACCTTATTGGGTGATTGCCGAAAATTACATATAGGAGAGGAAATATGAAAAGCATATTTGAAAGAAAATCAGAGGTCAAACAGACATTGTGGCATGTTTAGATGTGGTGCATGCTCTCAATGTAAATTCATCAGAACAGCAACATCATGCATTATTAATGACAAGGAATATAGATGTAATGGACACTATAATTGTGACTCAAAAGCTGTCATATATGCAGCTATTTAATTGTTATGGCAGATTAGGACTAGGGCTCATATTTTTCCTGGAATAGCTTATCCATTAAATGTGTACTAAAATGGTTATCCTTTAATAGATAAATATCAAGATTTATATCCACATACATTGTATAACTAATTTATTGTATCTTATATAACAGTTTAAAATGGCTTATCTTAAATAGCCTATTTTACTCATAAGCAATTGATACTGTGTATTTCAAGATTGTGATTCATGATACACTATTATTGATCTTAATTTTAGTAGTGTGATATATTTAGTATTATAATGGTATATTTTATATATATTTTTGGTCTATATATTATTATATAACTGGCATTTATAAATTTTAGATTTTGCATTCTGAATTACTAATTCTAGTCTCTAGCTTTCAGCTGCTAGTATTTTAAATATTTATGTTTATTTTCAATTATTTGATAAAATAACAATTGCAAGTATATAGGATGCATTTATATCCTTAGCTTATAATTTATCTTATTTTTAATTATTGTTTCTATTTTCTTCATTCATGAACACATACCCAACTTTACATTGATAGGTTGAATGTTTTTATTGTATTTACTTACTTATATTTTTTACTGGGAAGGTTTGACTGGGAGAGTTTCCCATTTTCAGCAGACACCCAGGGAGAAAAACTTCACAAAATTAAAAGCAACATACAAAATAGATAATTTAAAAAGTTTTTAACAGTTTTTGACAGCAGTATATGTTACAATATTTATATTACTAATGCTATTAATAGCATCCATAGTCATATTACTCCCATCACACCCACATAATACACACTGCTGCTATTTCATATCAAAAATGTTGTCTACTAAAACTACTGTATTTACTGTTAGTACCATAAACCCAAAGGATTGAATTTAATTTATTACAAAGCTTTCAACATGCAGTCCTGCAAAAATGCATCACATGCTTTCACTTGTTAAATCTGTTATTCTTTGGTGATGCTGAACCTAACACAGGACTCACCTTTTACAAGTCTACCTTAAACTAAAACCATCTAATAAAAAAAGGACTAAGTATATATCATATAACAATACCAGAGACATCAATAATAAAGTAAATGAACTGCATTCATAGGTTCATAGGTAGGTACTAGGCTATCTGCCCAAGGGCATTTATAAGCCTAGCCAGAGTGTCGGCTTTCGCCACCCCATTGATTAATTAACTGAGCCTCTGTCAAGCAGAGCCAATAAAGTGATCCCAGGGGTGTACTTTCTGTTACCCATCCACTCGTCAAGGCTTCTCTTGAAGAGTGGTAGTGAGGGGCTCTGCCTAATGGAGTTAGGAATTTTGTTCCAAAGCATGGGGAGTCACTGTGACAGGAATCTATCCCTCCAGCATGTTCTATTTATTGTTGTGGTGAGGTTTAGCTCACTAGAGTGCGTGGCTTGCAGTGACTTGGATTTCTTTAGGTGGAGCATGTCCATCAATTCTGAGTTGGACATGGCTTTGTAAGTCAGGCAGAGATCACCTCTGAGTAAGCGACATGCCACTGAATACAGCCGGAGTTTTTTTCAGTTGGACTGCATAGGATATATGTTTGAGGCCAGTAATCCTCTTGGTGATGTGCTTTTGTGGTCTTTCAAGCTGTTGGAAGTGTCTTGTGAGGTACACCCCAAATGGGGCATTGTACTCTATGATGGGTCTGATGAGTGATGGGTAGAGGGGCACTATAACCTCTTTATTTCTAGATGTGAACCCCTTATTAATTAGATGGGCCACATAGAAGGATTTCCTAACTACTTTGGCAATATGATTGTCAAAGGAGAGATTACTATCTACCTGGGTCCCCAGATCTCTTATTACCTCTTCTGTATTAAGGGGGCTGCAGCCTATGTGGTAATTCGTGGGTGTTTTGTTTTTCCCCAAACGGGATGACTATACATTTTTTGGCATTTAGCTTGAGGCCATGACTTTTACACCAGGTGTCTGTCTCAATAAGGCCTTTCTGGAGGATGTCCTTGTCAACCGGAGAGTCAATTATGGCTCCCAGTTTGCAGTCATCAGTGAACCTGGATAGCCATAGTCCTCCTGTGTTTGCCTGTACTTCTGAGAAATATATGCCAAACAGTAGGGGTCCCAGAACTGAGCCTTGCAGGACACCACTTGTGACTGGTTTAGAGTCAGACCTGGAGCCCACTATTCTTACCGTGTGAGTTCTGTCTGTAAGCCAGTTGGCAACCCATCTTGTGACATAGGGGTTTATGTTCAGGTTGGTGAGTTTTTCTATAATACCCGAGTGAGGAATGGTGTTGAACGCCTTGGTGAGATCAAGGTAGGCTGTGTGAACCACCTTTCTCTCATCTATGGCCATGGTAACTGTCTTGAAGAAGTCAACCAGGTTTAGTAGGCATGATCTGCCCTTAACAAAGCCGAACTGGGTCAGGTCAAGTGTTTGGAGGTTCCCAATGTCTTTGTTAATGAGTTCCATGATGGTGCGCTCCATAGCCTTGCAGACCAGGCTAGTCAGGCTTATGGGGCAATAGTTACCAGGGTCAGTTGTGGCCCCTCCTTTGTGGAGCAGAATAACCATTGCTGTGTGCCATTTTATGGGCACGTAGCCTGTGGAGAGGGGGGGGTTAGTTCGTTCTGTAGTTCGTGCAAGACGCAGCCTGGGACACCATCTGGCCCCATTGATGCTGTGTTTTTGGCTTTTGAAAGGGCTGTTTTCACCTGTGTTTCTGTGATTTCCGGGACACTACACTTTTCCGGTATTGTTGTGGGCCCTTTTGAAGGTGAGAGGGAGGTGAAGTTTGCACTGAATCCATCTGCCAGTATGTTGGCAATATCAGTAGGTTCAGTATATTTTGTGCTATTTTGTACTATCTCAGAGCGTATCTGTGAATTGCCACTTAGATTCTTGACATAGCTAAAGAAAGCTTTGTGGTTATCTTTCAAATCCTTGGCTATTTTTCTTTCGAAGTTAGCCTTGGATATGAGGGACCTTAGATTCTTACTGATACTGATCAGGGATGTCTTTCCTTCTTGGGATTTGCTTTTTTTTCTGAACTAGTTTCCTCCTTTTGTTGTATAACCTCTTTATGGCAGGGGTCCACCAGACTGGTTTCCTTCTCTTAGGAAGTGAGTCTTGGTTTTGCTAGGGATGACACGATCCATGCATCCTTGTAGGTGCTCATAGAGTGCAATTGTAAAGGATTCTGCATCTTGGGCAGTATTATCCTTTAGCGTGGGGGCTGTGAAACTTACCACCTCTGCCTTAAGTAAGGTGAAGTTTGCTTTAGAAAAGTTTTTCACTGTGGTTTCCTTGGTTGGGGATGGTGGTGGGGTGTGGACATCCAGGGTGATTAGTTTATGGTCTGATCTAACCAGTGATGGGTTGACCTCCGGTATGGAGCACCTGTCACCCATGTTGGTGATGACCAGGTCCAATATGTTGTGGCCTCTGGCAGGGGAGTTTACCAGCTGCTCCAGGGCATTTGAGTTGATAAATTCCAGGAAGCGCTGAGCCTGGGAGTTTGTACTCAAGTAGTTTTCCCAGTTAATGGTAGGGTAATTGAAGTCCCCCAAGATCAGGGTGTTCAGTAGGACCTTCATGTTTTCCAGTGTCTCCAGAAAGGTGGAGTGGTGGTCCTGGGTCATGGAGGGTGATCTGTAGCAGGCCACAATTTGCATTGCAGATGTGCCCAATGTTAGTTGCACATGGATGATCTCAGAGGTATCATGCTGCACCACTAACCTGGTGGTGTAGGTATCCTTGATGAATATGGATACACCCCCTCCTTTTGTGTTTCGGTCCGTGTTCTGTGGCCGAAATGTGTGGTATGAGTTGTAGCCCAGTAGTGCTGGAATGCTCTCTGGAGCCTTGAACCAGGTTTCAGTTACTGCACAGATTTCAATGTTCTCCATACTTAGGAGTGCTTCGAGTGCATGCACTTTGAGATTTAAACCCATTCCTAGAATGAAACCAGCAAACATGACAATGTTAGCTCTTACTGAAACCTGGTTAAAGCCAAATATAAAAGATGAAAAGTTCTACTACTGGGCTATAACATAACATTGATGGACTGAAAATCAAAAAGAGCTGGAGGATTCTCTGTCTTCTACTCAAAGTATATTCACATGTCCATTAATGCCCTACCATTCCCAACCTTTGATGTGAGACAAATGCTCCTAGATTCCATTCAAATGAATGCACATGCAGAGTACATCATGTCGCCACATTATATATTACACCAAACTCAGCAACTAATAATACTAAAATACTGGCTAGCAACCACTCTAACAAAAGAAAAGGTTTTACAAGGAAGATGTTATCATTGACTGATCTACGTCTTTAACTGACCAGGCTAAACTGAAACAACAAAAAGCCTATAGAGTGTGTGTGATAAATAAACATCCTACAGTGATAAACAATGTAAGGGACAGAACAAATATACTTATTGTAAAGAGCAGACTGGATATTTTGTGTGTCCAGGAGACAAGGTGGATGGCAGTGCAGCAAAGTCTCTTGGTCTGGGATCTATTATTTATATAGAGAACTGTGGTGACAGAGTCTTCTGAAGACTGGGATGGATGTCATCAGACTTGGTGACAGACACAGGGCAATCAGACTCCAGAGTAAAGATAGGACAGCCTTGATGTTCCCAACCTATGCTCCACAGCACAACTAGAATTATAAGCAAATGAGGACATTCAGGCAGAAGTTGCAGGATCTCCTCACAAGACGTGGGAAAAAATGCATTGATCTTGTAATGTTGAACTGAATGTTCATATTAGAGAACACAGAAAGTTATAGGACAATAGGAATAATAAAGGAGACACCATTCCAAACTTCTGTTTTAAGATCAAAATGCTGCTCCAGTAGTCACAAACCTCAATTTACCAACATGAATAACAGCATGCTCCACCAAAACTCTTCGAGTTTTCCTGGAGTATGCTGTTATTCATGTTGGTACTTGGACTTCTGGTGGAGTACGCTGTTATTTGTGTTGATTATCTGGTTGCTGTAAACTTCTGTTTCACAAATGGCTTAAGGGTGGCCAATAGCTGGTTCACCAAGAGAGAGAGAGAGAAAGGAGAGAGAGAGAGAGAGAGAGACAGTGAGACAGTCACAAGCTTATCTACAAGACTGATTGACATGCAACTGTGGTAGACTTTCTGCTAGTAAGGAACAATTGGGGTCAAATCAGAGATCGCAAAGTCATCCCTAATGAAACAGACAGCCCTTAACATAAACCACTGGTGGCCACAATCAGCTGTAAGCAGTGGTCAAAGAAGGATCTAAGTTCAAAAGGGTATAATAAGAAGACCTAGAAGTTAACTGCAGCATAAACACAGAAGTTCAAGGAAGTACTTAGGGCTCTAGCACCTAAGGAAGAAGAGGAAATTGGAGGAGCCATAGAAGAAAGTTGGTATCTCAAAACAGCAAGTGTAAAGCCAATGGAAAAGACATATGCAGTCAAGGCATTTATGGAAATATGGTATTTTTATAAACCTGGTGGTAGAAGTCCAGGAAGTTATCAAAACAAAAGAAGTGCAGGAAAAAGTGGGAGGTAGAAAAACATGATCAGGCAAACAGGGATACTGACTGGACTGCAAAACAGCTAAGAGACCAGTTACAATGACAAAGAACAAGGGATCAGAGGAAAACAACAAAAATAGATAGAAGCAGTAGTTCCAGAAGGTTCTGAATGAAGAAAATGCTACAGAAGCTGCATATACAGCCTATAATGAAAGAGGAAGGAACTCAATCAATAGATGAAGTCAAGGAAAGCACTGTAGGTATGATGACATTCAGATACTTAGATGTTTTATGGTTTTAAGATTACGGTTTTTAATTTTATACATGTTTTATATTTCTAAATGATTTTAGCAGTGAGGTCAGAGAGTTTAGGCATTAGTTTAGGCAGTGGGTAGGTTCAGGTCAGACACTTGTGACTGTGGACTGGAACAGAGTGAGTGTTAGTCTACTAGCCAGCTTTAGTGCATCTTTGTCAGAATTCATTGAGCTGGATCTGTTATTTGTAAACTTAGTCTATCTTGTGTTACTGGTTTATTTTCTTTTTCATTTTAATAGTTCATGACATTTTTATTACTTTATGACTGAATTTTACTTTTTGGGTAAGAATTATGCACCCAGGATAATTGATATACAGTTATTTATTCAAGGAAAAATCAATGCATTAAGTGATGTCAAATTTCCGGGCTATGTACATTTGGCTATGTTAACATAGTATAGATTTGATAGCTAGGTATCATCACCATGAAGATTCACAAAATGGGATTAGTCGATCATTTTTACTCAACTTTCATTTTCATTGAAACTTTGCCATTGAAATCAATATAGCAAAATCAACTTAACTGAACCTGAAGGCATTATCAACATAGCAAAATCAACTTAACTGAACCTGAAGGCATTGTCAACATAGCAAAATCAACTTAACTGAACCTGAAGGCATTATCAACATAGCAAAATCAACTTAACTGAACCTGAAGGCATTATCAACATAGCAAAATCAACTTAACTGAACCTGAAGGCATTATCAACATAGCAAAATCAACTTAACTGAACCTGAAGGCATTATCAACATAGCAAAATCATCTTAACTGAACCTGAAGGCATTATCAACATAGCAAAATCAACTTAACTGAACCTGAAGGCATTATCAACTTAGCAAAATCAACTTAACTGAACCTGAAGGCATTATCAACATAGCAAAATCAACTTAACTGAACCTGAAGGCATTATCAACATAGCAAAATCAACTTAACTGAACCTGAAGGCATTATCAACATAGCAAAATCAACTTAACTGAACCTGAAGGCATTATCAACATAGCAAAATCAACTTAACTGAACCTGAAGGCATTATCAACATAGCAAAATCAACTTAACTGAACCTGAATGCATTACTGCTGAATGCCAGGAGCCCAAATAAAACACTTCACTTCCTCCAAGCCTTCCTCACAGCTGACAGTATAGATATCTGTCCAGTTACAGAGACGTGGTTTAAAGTGGTACAGTGTACTCTGACACTGTGTCTTCCTCTCTTTTAGACCAGTAGCAACACAGATAAGTGTTAAAGGTGGAGGTATCCCCCTCCACTTTCCAGATTTTCGCAGAATGTCCAGATTTTTGCCTCAAAAATTTCAGTATATTCCTCATAAAATTTTTGGTTTTCTTGCAAATTACTGGGATGATCTGAAGAATGAAATTAGTAAATAATGTCAAATATTTGAGTTTCAGACTTCATATCCTTTGGAAATGCATTTTAATACATGCCCTGTTATTCTGGCAACTTTTTATGTTTATAAGAGCAATATTTAAAATCTGTCCCTGTTTTTGGGTCTTTGTAACTCCATTATGCCAGGTTTTGTCCAGATTTCTTGGGCTAAGAGGTTAAGAGGTATGGGTGGAGGTGTCTCAGTAAACATCTATAGCAAGCATGCCTCTAAGGCGGTCAATCAGGATGATGTGCTGGAGTTCTACCATGTGCAGATCACCATAGACAAAAGCCCGTAACATATGTTAGCCAACTATAGGTCACCATCCATGTCCCAAGAAGCTCACAATGCATACTTGGACCTTTTGGAGACCCTTACTATCCAACCTAATACCCTACTCATGGGAGACTTTAATTACCCCTCTATTGACTGGGAATCCTATACAGTGTCAAATATACAGGCACATAAATTCCTGGACTTTATAAATATAAACATCCTTGCGTACATAGTGAATATACCCACTAGAGGTTCACACATACTGGACCTCATGCTCATAAATATGGGAGAACACTGTACTCCCCAACACATCCTTCCTGGTAAGGTCTAACCATAAAACTGTTAAGAACTATTCCAAGGCAAATTACCTTTCAGTAAGTAATGCTTTGTCAAAATTCAGTGCTCTCCAAACCCCAAGAACATAGAAGCCTATGCTGAATTGCTCTCAGGAACACTGTATAATCTATGTTAATGGCCGCATAGAGGCTGCTGTAACTATAAGAAGAAAGCTCAAGACTAACCCCAGAAACAAACCACTCTTGTAACATCTCAAATTAAACAGGATAGGCAACAAAAGGAAAACATTATGACAAAAATCAGGAAAGGTAATTCCCATAAAGATAAAAACTCTCTCATCAGACTAAATAGGCAAGTAAGGGGGATTATAATGATTAAACAAAGTCAACTTTGATGTTAACATAGCCTTCCAGGTGAAAGATAACACAAGGCCTTCTTCAGCTATGCCAGAAACCTCAAGAGCAGTGCAGAGCAGCGTGTTGAACTGAAAGCGAATGGTGCCACACTCACTATGCCTGGTGATATAGCTAATGTGTTAGTGGACAAATTCAGTTCCAACTTTACCCCCTCTCAACCCCAACCATTCCCCCGAAAAATACCCTCAAACATAACCCCTCCAACTATAACTAGGGAACATATACTGGCTACTCTCAATAAAGCCAAGAATATGGCCTGAATGGGCCCTAATAACATCCCAGGATGCCTCCTGAACAGTATAAAATATGGCTTATCAGGACCTTTGGAGGCATTCTTTAACTATAGTCTTAAACAGGCTTTGTGTGATGTTAATGGAGGACTGTGACTGTCATCTCCCTTCATAAAGGAGGACCTTCAACAGAGGGTCTATATCAATTCTTCGAATGCTTAAAATGTCGAATGATACACGGTCGAGACCAAATGTTCAACATTTCAAGTGTTTGAAGATTGACTTTTAACAGCGTCGTACAGTGTAGAATGGGAGAATTTCCCTTTTCTGCACTGAAGTGCAGTTTTGGAGTTGGTATATTTAAGTAGGGGGGTGTGGGGGGTGCAGGGAGTCTTGCCCCCTTGCTTGCACTGTTGTGTGTTTTTCCTTTTTTTTTTTTTTTAGTTTATATTCAAACATCCAAATGTTGACCATATGTTCTCAACCATGTGGTATTTGACATTTTGGATGTTCGAATATTTAACATAGACCCTTCAGCAGATCTGGGAAACTACAGATCCATTAGTCTGACTAGTGTTATTTGCAAAGCCATTGAAAGAATTATTATGGAAATTATTGACAAAGACATAGGAGACCTCCAGATACTGGATTCATCCCAGTTTGGTTTTGTCAAAGGAAGGTCATGTTTACTGAATCTGGTGGACGTCTTTGAAAAGATCACCAAGACAATGAATGAGGGAAAACAGTGTATACTGCAAACCTAGATCTGGCTAAAGGATTTGGTACAATACCCCACTCGGGCATTGTTAACAAACTTATGGATCCATGTGTGAACGCTTTTATAACACACTGGATAGGTAGCTGACTTACTGATAGGACACAGGAGGTTAGAATTAATGAGGCCACCTCCATAAAGTGGCTTGTTAATATATGAGTCTAGCACGGCTCTGTGCTAGGCCCACTCCTCTTTGGCAACTTATTATTGGATAAACCAAACCAGTGGTCTGAGTGCCCAAGATAAAAACTGGTAAACCTGAAGTAAGGCACACACAGAGCGCAGCAACACAGACAACTGCTTTAATAAACAAGCACAAAAACAATCCACAGCAAGCTAAATCACAGCAGCACAGCACAGCAAACGAAATTGCAAAGCCCAAGCAACAGCACAATAACGCTGTAAAGTTAATCCACATACGTTTTCGTCACAATAACTTCATCAGATACCTAACCTCTCTTCCTTTGGTGAATAAATAAACTAATCTAATTCAAATGAACCAATGAGTGAACAAATTCAATTACACATGCAAAATGCATTAAAACACATGAACCTTAAAGGTGAATGAATCTAAAAGTTAAAACCAAAAGAATATATAATAAATAGATATGTATATATATTTTGTTATATAAAATGCTTCAAACATAAACCTTAGTTAAAATTGCTTTGTTAAATATAAGTATTACCAGTAAAAAATCTCTCCGGCTAGCTTCACAACAGTTACAAGTAACATCAAAAAGAGAAGCAGTGGGAGAAAAATAATGCACCAGGTCCACTTTAAGATTCCAAAGTGATGAACGCTTTATTCAATATGCGTTTTCGTCCAAATGACTTCGTCAGATAAAAAACACCGTATTTTAAAAAAACAAGCATTTTATACAAATCTATGCCATTCTTGTCCAATCAAGTTGTGCTTCCAATTAAACAAAGAAAACCAAATGGGATTCAGTGTTGTATATCTCATATAAGTTAATACATCCGTTCATTCATAAAAAGTTAAAATCCTCTGTCTTTATAAATATTTACTAAGATAAAAATTGTTTAAAAACATTTAAGTTCATTTATTGATTTATAAAATGATCTCATTCATGAATTTTTGTATATTTGTTTTGGTGAATCCTTGTTGGGAACATAATCCTTAAAGTCCCTTATTGTCTTCTATTTACAATGAAATGGTGCCATCTACTGGCCTTATTTATAATGGTTTGTGTAATTATATTTTAGTAGCCTTTAACCTTAGAAGTGGCAAGATAGAAAGGTTTTCATTCAGACCTGGGGGTCTATTGGCTTCCAAAGCCAATTGCCACCATAATTCTTTAAAACCAATATTTTCCTCCCAGGGACCTCCTCTGATGTCAATTTTGACTTGATCTAGCACAAAAAATCTATATTTGTGTTCCTTGCAGACAAGTGAATGTTTAAAAAGGGCATTGGTTTCCTTACATTTTTTGATTTCGTAAATATGTTCATAAACCCTCTTTTTTAAAGAACGTTCCATCTTCCCCACATAGTAGGAAGAACACTCCACACAAATTGCTAGGTATACCAATCCCTTGGACTCGCAGTTAAAATATCCTTTACTATGTAACCAAATATTTCTACTATCCAAGTAGATTTTTTCTTGGTTAATTATATATTCACATTGTCTGGATTTTCCACACTTATATGTGCCAGTTTTGCCACCATTACTTCTTTCACCTTTATATCTTGGGTTCCCTGTCTCTAACAAATTTTTTATGTTAGTTGAATTCTTAAATACCACCCTTGGGTTGGAATCAAAAAGTCCATCCAGGTCTGTAAAAGTTTTAAACTTTTCCCATTCAATTTGAAACAAGTCTTTTACCTTCCTATTAAGAGCATTGCATTCGAGTATGAGTGCTTGCTGATAGTTTTCCTTCTTTTGTGGAACATTATAATGGAGGTTTTGTATTTCTTCTTTAAGTCCTAATATAGGTCTAAATCTACCTGTTCTGGCCTTAACAACCTCCGCTCTATATTCCAAGATGAAGTCCTTAGGGTAACCTCTGTGAAGGAACATCCGTTCCAGTTTGTCACATTCCTTGTTAAATTCATCATCAGAACTCGTCATCCTAGACCCTCTGACGAATTGTCCCTTGACCAGGTTTCTTTTGCAATGGTTAGGATGTCCACTATCAAAGTGAAGGAAGGAATTGACATAAGTGTCCTTCCTACACACTCTGGTTTCTAGGGAGTTCTGATTTTTAGTAATTTCTATATCTAAATAGGCAATATTAATACTGGATGTGTTATATGTAAATCTCAAAAAGTTAGTTGTTTCTCCTATATATGAAATAAATTCCTCTAGTTTAACATAATCCCCAGTCCAAAAAATAATAATATCGTCGAGGAACCTTTTGTACAGCTTGCAAAATTTGAAGTATTCAGATTGAAAAACAAACTTTTCCTCCCAGTTAGCGAGGACTAAGTTGGCAAATGTAGGTGCACAGGCTGCACCCATAGCGACTCCCTGGGTTTGTTGAAAAAACTCTCCTTGGTGAACCAAAAAATTGTTCCTTAAAACCAAGTCCATCAAGCCTGTGCACACTACCTTGTCCACAAATGTCATGTTGTTGTCCTTGAATACTTCCTCTTCAAACATTTTGATGCCCTCCTCATATGGTATGGATCCAAATAAGTCCACCACATCTATGGTCACAAATAGTACATCATTAACATCTAGTTCTGGTTCCAATTCTCTTAAAAGGTCCCATGAGTCCCTCAATATTGCTTTTTTATTTGTCCATATGTGCTTCGTTTTTGTATCAACAAATATAGCCAGAGGTGTTGTTTTGGATCCTTCGGCTGACACAATGGGTCTAAAGGGGGGGTCACTACTATTCTTGTGTATTTTCGGAATACCGAAAATAACAGGTATTTTAGGTTTGTTGATTTTTAAGAAGGAAAGCATTTTTCCATCTATAACTGTTTCTAGAGCCATATCATCCAGCATAATGTCTATCTTGTGATAGGCTAAATTTATCTCATTACGAGAAACTCTCCTATATTTTGTTTCGTCAGTTAATATTTCATTAATTTTTCCTTCATAATCAATCACTTCCATAATGACCACTCCCCCACCTTTATCAGGTTTCATGACCCTTATACCTTCATTGTGTCTGAGTTCTTCCAATGTCTCCTTTTCTTTACTTTCTAAGTTATTTTTATATCTTACTTTTTTATCACATCTTTTGATTGCATTTTCCATGACATGTTCGAAATTTCTTAATTGTGCATGGATGGGTGGGTTAAATATAGATTTTCTTTTTAATGTTCTTTGTTCTTCTGTAACGTGTATTCTTTCTCTATCAACATTATATTCTTCTTTCCTAAATAGTAGTTCAAGATTCATTTTTCTTAAGAATAATTTTATGTCTAGGGAAGTTTGTATTCTGTTCCCTTTAACAAATGAAATGAATTTAAAACCCCTTTCCATCAAAGAAAAATGTTCTTTCGTGAGTTCAGTATTACTGAAATTGTATATACTGAACCCATTCAGTGTATACTTGTTCCCAATCCTCTCAATACTGTTTGTCCTACTATTTCCATTGTCGGGTGGGGGGGTTTAATACATGTACCTCGCCCTTCCCCTTACCCCCCCTCGCCTGTGAAAATTTCCGATATCTCCTCTATTGGCACCATAGTCATTCTGTTGCCTTTCTAGTGGTGGAAAATCTGCATCATAATCAGGAAATTGCTTACTTCCTAAGGGTTCCCTTTGTTTTTACCATGCATTTAAGCTTCCTTCCCCTCCTTTTTTATTAAACTTTTGGTAAGAGGGTGTGTTATTACAGACTGGTTTTGGGTAGTTTGTTTCGTTCTCATATTCCATCATATCCCTTTTTAGTTTTTCCATCTTTCTTTCCACTAATGCCTTACATTTCTGTTCAATTTCTCCCTTTAACCCATAATATCTTTGTCTCTCTTCCCTAATCTCAAAAATTAAGTCATCTTTAATGTCTGTGTCCAACTCTTTAATTTGCTCATGAATGGTTTCTAAGTTTCTGTCATTTTCATCAATTATACATTTTACTATATCTAAGCCACATCTATTGAAAACCTTAATAAGTTCTTTATGGAACACTGAACCAATCTGAACATTATTAGGGTATTTCCAGGTACGTAACCCTTTAGGAACTATTCCCCATTTATAACATTTGTTTAAATAACTGTTTTCAATTGTAATAGACTTATATTTAAACATTAGTTTGGAAGCATTCATAATCTTTTTATCAAAAGAGTCATTGTTGTTAATTGTCCGTCGACAATTTATGTCGTTTGAATTAAATGTATAGCTCTCTTGGAGCCAATTGTTCATCTCAGTTGTATTGTAAAAGTGATCAGTACCTTTTTGTGACTGCCCCTGTGGTCGATAGTCCATGTTAGTATTGGCTTTGTCTCGCTCTTCGTCCTATTCTCCCTCATTGAAAATGTTGGGTGTAGTGTCCGGGTCGAAGGTGGGTCCATTCGGATCATCCCCGTACCATTCCGTTCTTTCAACGCCAAGCCGAGGTCTCTTCCGCTTCTGTAACGGTTGGCGCTCACCCTGTTCCACACTAACAGCTCTCACTTCCGTTTGTTCTGTGCGTCGCACCATAGACTCACACAGGGGCGTCAGTAGATCAATCAGGGCTGTAAGCTGCCCTATCAACCTCTTAGTCTGGCTGCCGTCCTCATTGCCAGACTGCATACTCTTCTCCCGCTCCATGCCGTGTCGCGTTTACAAGTAAAAAATCTCTCCGGCTAGCTTCACAACAGTTACAAATAACAGCAAAAAGAGAAGCAGTGGGAGAAAAATAATGCACCAGGTCCACTTTAAAATTCCAAAGTGATGAACGCTTTATTCAATATGCGTTTTCGTCCAAATGACTTCGTCAGATAAAAAACACCGTATTTTAAAAAAACAAGCATTTTATACAAATCTATGCCATTCTTGTCCAATCAAGTTGTGCTTCCAATTAAACAAAGAAAACCAAATGGGATTCAGTGTTGTATATCTCATATAAGTTAATACATCCATTCATTCATAAAAAGTTAAAATCCTCTGTCTTTATAAATATTTACTAAGATAAAAAATTGTTTAAAAACATTTAAATTCATTTATTAATTTATAAAATGATCTCATTCATGAATTTTTGTATATTTGTTTTGGTGAATCCTTGTTAGGAACATAATCCTTAAAGTCCCTTATTATCTTCTATTTACAATGAAATGGTGCCATCTACTGGCCTTATTTATAATGGTTTGTGTAATTATATTTTAGTAGCCTTTAACCTTAAAAGTGGCAAGATAGAAAGATTTTCATTCAGACCTGGGGGTCTATTGGCTTCCAAAGCCAATTGCCACCATAATTCTTTAAAACCAATATTTTCCTCCCAGGGACCTCCTCTGATGTCAATTTTGACTTGATCTAGCACAAAAAATCTATATTTGTGTTCCTTGCAGACAAGTGAATGTTTAAAAAGGGCATTGGTTTCCTTACATTTTTTGATTTCGTAAATATGTTCATAAACCCTCTTTTTTAAAGAACGTTCCGTCTTCCCCACATAGTAGGAAGAACACTCCACACAAATTGCTAGGTATACCAATCCCTTGGACTCGCAGTTAAAATATCCTTTACTATGTAACCAAATATTTCTACTATCCAAGTAGATTTTTTCTTGGTTAGTTATATATTCACATTGTCTGCATTTTCCACACTTATATGTGCCAGTTTTGCCACCATTACTTCTTTCACCTTTATGTCTTGGGTTCCCTGTCTCTAACAAATTTTTTATGTTAGTTGAATTCTTAAATACCACCCTTGGGTTGGAATCAAAAAGTCCATCCAGGTCTGTAAAAGTTTTAAACTTTTCCCATTCAATTTGAAACAAGTCTTTTACCTTCCTATTGAGAGCATTGTATTCGAGTATGAGTGCTTGCTGATAGTTTTCCTTCTTTTGTGGAACATTATAATGGAGGTTTTGTATTTCTTCTTTAAGTCCTAATATAGGTCTAAATCTACCTGTTCTGGCCTTAACAACCTCCGTTCTATATTCCAAGATGAAATCCTTAGGGTAACCTCTGTCAAGGAACATCCGTTCCAGTTTATCACATTCCTTGTTAAATTCATCATCAGAACTCGTCATCCTAGACCCTCTGACGAATTGTCCCTTGACCAGGTTTCTTTTGCAATGGTTTGGATGTCCACTGTCAAAGTGAAGGAAGGAATTGACATAAGTGTCCTTCCTATACACTCTGGTTTCTAGGGAATTCTGATTTTTAATAATTTCTATATCTAAATAGGCAATATTAATACTGGATGTGTTATGTGTAAATCTCAAAAAGTTTGTTGTTTCTCCTATATATGAAATAAATTCCTCCAATTTAGCATAATCCCCAGTCCAAAAAATAATAATGTCGTCGAGGAACCTTTTGTACAGCTTGCAAAATTTGAAGTATTCAGATTGAAAAACAAACTTTTCCTCCCAGTTAGCGAGGACTAGGTTGGCAAATGTAGGTGCACAGGCTGCACCCATAGCGACTCCCTGGGTTTGTTGAAAAAACTCTCCTTGGTGAACCAAAAAATTGTTCCTTAAAACCAAGTCCATCAAGCCTGTGCACGCTACCTTGTCCACAAATGTCATGTTATTGTCCTTGAATACTTCCTCTTCAAACATTTTGATGCCCTCCTCATATGGTATTGATCCAAATAAGTCCACCACATCTATGGTCACAAATAACACATCATTAACATATAATTCTGGTTCCAATTCTCTTAAAAGGTCCCATGAGTCCCTCAATATTGCTTTTTTATTTATCCATATGTGCTTAGTTTTTGTATCAACAAATATAGCCAGAGGTGTTGTTTTGGATCCTTCGGCTGACACAATGGGTCTAAAGGGGGGGTCACTACTATTCTTGTGTATTTTCGGAATACCAAAAATAACAGGTATTTTAGGTTTGTTGATTTTTAAGAAGGAAAGCATTTTTCCATCTATAACTGTTTCTAGAGCCATATCATCCAGCATAATGTCTATCTTGTGATAGGCTAAATTTATCTCATTACGAGAAACTCTCCTATATTTTGTTTCGTCAGTTAATATTTCATTCATTTTTCCTTCATAATCAATCACTTCCATAAGTGAATGAATCTAAAAGTTAAAACCAAAAGAATATATAATAAATAGATATGTATATATATTTTGTTATATAAAATGCTTCAAACATAAACCTTAGTTAAAATTGCTTTGTTAAATATAAGTATTACCAGCACAAACCTGAAATGCTTCTAAAAATGTTTTTTTTCAAAAACAGAAGCTAAATTGAATCCAAAATACAATGAAATAACACCATCTTGTGGAAAGTAAATTAAATGCATGTTCATCTTGTTAAAAGATAAATACATGTATTATTATTAAAATAAACCATAAAATGCTTGCATATATAATATATAAAATTATTTAAAAATATAAATATAAATATCATAATAATAACATACTATAATTTAGCTGATCTCAATTTCAGCACAGGTTTCAAGGATAGCATTTCATTTAAACCAGGGGCAGAACTTGCATCAAGAATAATTTGCCAATATAGCTCCCTATATTCCAACCGAGTATCCCAAGGCCCTCCCCGGGGTCTCGTGGGACTACTTCTATGACAAAAAACTTAAATGTAGCTTTGCCACAATTGTTTTGATGTTTAAACAGAGCATTATTGTCTTTTCTTTTCCTTATCTCATATAAATGCTCGTAAATTCTCTGCTTCAATTTCCTCTCAGTCTTGCCAACGTAAAAAGAGTCACATATTTCACATGTAGCAATATAAATCACACCTGTGGTATTACAGTTGGCAAAACCTTGAGTAGTAATATACTTGTTCCTCTTTTTCAAAAGAATAGAATCACCTTCCCTGATGTTAATGCAATATGGGCAACGCCCGCATTTTCGTGTCCCTTTTTTGTTATTGTTATTAGTGGGGTTAAGGAAGTTTGTCCCTTCCAATATATTCTTGATGTTACGTCCCTTCCTATATACACATTTAAATGGATTTTCAAAAATATGATTTAAGTCAGACAAACTAGCACATTTTTTCCATTCTTTACTAAGAATACTTCTCACCAGATTACCCTCCCTGTCAGAAGTGGTAAACATGGCAGAATGAAAACCTTTTTCTAAAGTTGTGGCAATAGCAGTGTTTGCCTCAATATTTTATACTTCCAGTGTAGGTAGGGGTACACCCAAAATTGGAGCAAATCTTCCTGTTCTTCCTTCCTTAACCTCTACAATAACTGACATTAGGAGATTTATTGGGTACCCCCTTGCTCCAAACATACTCTTAATAAATTCACATTCAGTATTAAAATCCAGATCGTCTGATGTCATCATACTGGCTCTCACCAACTGACATTTAACTATTGCTCTTTTTTGAAAATGTGGGTGAGAGCTTGTATAATGCAAGTAAGCATTAGAAAACGTATCTTTTCTAAAAGTTTTTGATTTAAAACCTTCCCCCATTCTCTGTATATTTACATCTAAAAAACACAATTCAACTTCATCTACTTTATAGGTGAATTTTAAAAAAGTAGTTGTATTTGAAATATAATAAAAAAATTCCATTAATTTTTCTAGGGTATTGTTCCAAAAAAGACAAACGTCATCCAGGAAGCGCCCATAGTAGTTCCAGTATTGTTTAAAATTGGAATTGTGAATACATTTTTCTTCCCAATACAATAAAATTATGTTGGCATATGTAGGTGCACAATGGGCACCCATAGCTATGCCTTTAGATTGTCTAAAATATTCCCCTTGGAAGAATATAAAATTATTGTTTAAAATCAATTCCATTAAAACAAGGCATGTACGAAATACTTTGAAAGAAATATTATTCTTGCTTCCCAAAAACTCTTCAAATCAAACTGAACCTATCTCGTGAGGAATACACGTAAAAAGGTCCAGAACATCCAAAGTGATAAAACTAGAGGTGTCAACCTGTTTAGAATTATTAATATGCCTTAAAAAATCCCAAGAATCCTTTAACACATTAGGGTGTTCCATCACCATATTCTTGAGATGTACATCTACATATTTTGCCAGTGGAGCAGTAATAGAACCCTCCGCAGATACAATAGGTCTGAGAGAAGAGTCATCAGGATTTTTGTGGACCTTTGGTATACCAAAAATACAAGGCACTTTGGGTTGTTCAACATGTAAATAATTATATGTTTCCAGATCAATAAGCCCCTCTAAAACTAAATCATTCAAACAGAGGGAAATTTTTTTATAAGCAATATGAATTTCATTCATAGACACTCTCTCATAGGTATATTGGTCATTTAACAAATCAAACATTTTTGCCTCATAATTAATATGATCCATAAAAACCACCCCACCTCCCTTATCAGGCTTCATGATTCTAAGATTTTTATTCTCTCTACATAAAATGAGTGTATGCATTTCTTCCGTAGAAAGGTTTGGACTAACCTTGTTGTACTTAAGTTTGTCTCTTAGCTCCTTTTCAACCAAAACCTCAAAATTCCTAAGCTGGGGGTGAAGGGGTGGATTGAACGTACTCTTCTTTGTTAAAACAGTGGTATTTTTTCTTATATTACCATTAAAAAATACCTCTAAATTTTTCTGCCTAATAAAAAGTTTAAAATCCACTAATAACTTTGCTATATTGGCCTTAACGTTAGGAACAAAAGTAAAACCTTTAGTAAATAAGTAGAAATGACCCTTAGTAATGGGAGTAAAGGGTATAATTAAAATGTGAAAACCATTGTAACTAAACATACATTTATTAATCACTATTTCATCTGAAGGAATTACCTCCATGGTACCTTTCGACCCCTCTGGTTCTGATAACCGTACCTGTAGTCTACTGGGTCCTTGTTCTTGAGTCTCTCTGATCTCCTTGGGGAGGGAAACTCTAAAGGGTCATGTATGTCATAACTATTAAACTGAGTTTCAGCTGGTAAATTGTCATACCCCATGTCTCTTTCACCTCTATACTCATGTGGTTTGTTATGAAAATTACCCCATGTGTTCTTTGGTTTACGGTATTGTGTATTATTTTTGTACTCCTTTACGTCCCTTTCCACCTTTCTAAATTTTCTTTCATAAATCCTAGTACATTTTACTTCTACATCTTTCAACATTTCATGATATTTAACTCTTTTATACTCAATGCCAAACATTGCTCTATCAATGCTCTGTCTTATTATTGGATGTTAAAGCCAATGTCAAAAGGCTCTGGCTAGACAAGTTCACAGATAATTGTAAACTGGGAGCAGTCTTTGAATCCCCCAAGATGAGAACACCCTTCAGGAAAGCCTAGCACAGACAAACCCTTCGTGCCAAAGCCATGGCTTAAAACCCGGTACCAAGAAATGCAGTATAGTACGTTTTGAGAAGATGGCCACCCCAGGTAAAGGTCTATATTAGAACATTGAAGTTTCAAAACTTTGAATGTTCTAATATCAACCCCTATTTAGTGAAAGCTGAAAATATCGAAGCAACAGAAAAACAATTTTTTTTTTCCTAGGGAAAGAATTCATTGTCCGTTTCTGTTGCTTCGGTATTTTCAGCGCTGTGGTGGAAAGTTACGGGTCGGGTTCAGGTAAGTGTGTGATTGAATGCGGGTTAGGTTAGTTAGGGTTAGGGTGCAGGTTAGGTATGTGTGCGATTGTGTGGATATGAGGGTTAGGGCGGGTTACGTGAGTTAGGGTTAGGGCGTGGGTTAGGTTTGTGTGCGATTATGTGGACGTGAGGATTAGGGTGGGTTAGGGTGCGGGTGAGGTGAGTGTACGATAGTGACGGACCTTAGGGTTAGGGTTTGGTTAAGGTAAGTGGATAGTTAGTGGTGTGTGTGTATAGTTTAGTGTAGGGTAAGGTGCAAAATTTTAGGTGTATGTGTGTGGATTGCTGTTTGTTTGGTGTGCTTGTGTTGTGTGTATGTGTTTTGGAACAGCTGTTCTGTATGTTCGATGTTTTCCCTAAATAGGGGTCGATATTAGAACATTCAAAGTTTTGAAACTTCGATCTTCTAATATAGACTAATATTCTAATATAGACCCCAGGTAAATATATCATCAATAAAACACCTCTTGAAGTTGATTCGCTAATCAGGGATCAGGAACTCATGTAGATAGTGACCTAACCTTCGACCAACATGTGGGCAAGATAGTAAGAAAATCCTTCTATGTTACTCAACTTATAAGCAAGGGCATGGCATCTAGGTACAGAGAGGTCATCATGCCCCTGAATTGGTACTCATCAGACCCATAAAAGAGTATAATGCCCCCTCTGGTATGTACTTGGCCAGACCCATGCAACAAGTGGAACATCCACAAAGGTTCCTTACAAAAAGAATACAGAGAGTAAACCCAATGTCCTATGCTGATTGCCTCAAAGCCATGTCTCTTTACTTGGTATCGTACAGACTTCTGAGAGGTGACCTTTACCTGCCATACAAGACATCACTAGACTCTTTTTGATGAAACTTTTGCACATCTGCAAAACAAAGAGCATCAGAACTACTAGATTAAAAGACCTAAATTTTGCTTGTGACATAAATAGGACATGTTGGAGAGACCGATATATTTGTAAGAGAATTCCCATTCTCTGGAACAGGCTCCCCATCCATGTGAAGCAGAGTTCCTCCCTATTCCTATTTAAGTGCAACTTGGAACAGTGGATGGGTAATCAGAAATTAAACCCTAGTCTGGCAACTATGTCTCTGATGGAAAGAGGCAATCAGTAAATCCCCCCTATATAAATCAAATTTGTGGGTCTCATTTGGGTTGTATGGCTAGACTTGTAAGGGCCCTAGTAGTCGTTAGCCTAGTATACACCTATAAATCTATGCCTGGACAGTAATTATTAGGTAACTGCAGACATTTACTTATCAAAGGTGTCAACCCCTAAAGATAGTACGGGTGATGGTCCAATAGACTGAGAGCAAGTGCTAGCATGTGAACGTGATGAGAATTCCTGTGATGCTGGGATTTGATGGATACAGCAGTACTTTTAGGCAATGATTGTACAGAGCTGCTGGAGCTTGACTGTGACTGAGAGGGTCTTCCATGTGCTGTTGAAATCTAACTATGCCTTGCTGCCCTCTTTTGGAGTGCTTCTTTCACAATTCCTGTAGCATTTCATTTGGGATCCAAGCTAATCATTCTCCACATGTGCAGACAGCAGCCTGTCCGCATCCTGTCCGCATCCAGCTATATCAACAGGTGTATCACCAATGTGTATCTGGTAAGTTTTTACTAGTGAGTGCATGGAGGAGGACAAGGTTGCTGTATGTGCAACCATACTGTGCATGAGGATCATTATTGCATTGTTCCTGAGCTCCACCATTCCCACGTACTGATGAAATTCCTCACGTGTACCTTGAAGTACTCTAACCATGTCTACCTGCCTGTCAGTGGTAGTGGCTGAGCCTAAATTATGTCACAGCATATCTGGAAGTGGTTGTATCTGGTGTTGACCCTGTGAGGAAATATTTTAGGCTATGTCTAGTCAGACCTGTGACATATGGAAATATTTATCCTGGAAGATATGATATCCGCACTTACCATGCAGAGGTGATTGACCTGATGATGAGAAATGTTTAGGGTTATATGCGGACAGGTATCATGGTCAGTAGATTTCAGCATGACATATATCAGCTACACACTAGCGGTGGTGGTGCTGAGGTAGCATTGTCGCCTCACAGTAAGACGCTGTCCGGTTTGATTCTCAGCTAGAGCGTCTTCTGCGTGGAGACATGCGTGAATGGGCGTACCTTCATTGAAGGTTGTGTGTCAGGGCTGGTAACTCGGCACATAAAAATCAACTGCCAATCATTAGTGGACCGGAGTTCCGCTGTGGCGACCCCTAACCGGGAAAAGCCGAAAGACACAACAACAACAACAACACTAAACTTCCATAGTGCATCTCTGCATTTTCATGCTGTTGCCTGAACGTAGCAGTGAACACACCACCTCTAATGATTTCAGTAACATCTTCAGCTGTATCAAGGTCATCATCACTTATTGAGAGAAGGTACTCCTCATCCATTGTTAAATGTTGCACTTGGAAGGGCCACCATAACAATTTCACCTTACTGTTATTTATGGAAATATATTCAGTTAGTCTGCATTTTTTCCAAACTATCAATGATGAGCATGGCTCAGTGCAGCTTAAAATGGTGTAAATCTGGGGCTGAATGAGGCTCAGACTTGCTCAGCTCTATGCCTTGCACTACTGCATAGCCATGCATGTGTTACTTCAGACATAAATGCATTCTGATGGTCGGGGGTAAGCTGCTTTAAGGGGTGATGAACCCATGCACATGCAAAACTGCCAAGCACTCCTTAATTACAATGCAGTGTACTACACCATTGGCATAATACTTATGTATTTCTGGCATTGCTACTAACAATTTAAACTGTGTCAAAACTTCTTACCAGTAAGAATTAGTACCACTATGTTTAGACCCATAACTTGTCTAAAATAACAAAATAATTATGCTATAATGCTGTAGTATTCCAAAAATGGTTATGTAATCCCCCCAAAAATTTGAAAATGTATTAACAGCCTTTACCACATGCTAATAAAAACTGCGATACAACCAAATGAAAGTAAACCAAAAATATAAATTATATGCTATATATATATATATATATATATATATATATATATATATATATATATATATATTTATATATACATCTATATACCGTATGTGTATATATATATATATATATATATATATATATATATATATATATATATATATATATATATATATTTCAGCACATAAACACCCCCCCCAAAAAAAAGAAAAAAAAGGATTCAGCAAGAAAAGGAAATGCATGTGAATACTGCAGCCCTGTTATTACTTTAATCCTTTACAATGCCATCAATCATACTAGTATGACTCTCACGGGACGGTCATTGTGATGTCACATTTCAGTGGTTCACATCCTGTTACCCCTGCATCAGGCCTAGGTACTTACATTTTGTTCTGGGACTTTGCAAAGTTGGTTTCTGTAATAAGTCAGGGTCGTGTCCCAAACTGGTCTGAAAAAGAGAACAAAATACTGCTTTACCTACTGCAGCAATTTTACCTGCAGAAGTTGCAACAGGGCACAGTAGGGTCTGAGTAGTGAAAAGTGGGTATCACATATAATATATATAGGCATGTTACCTTTCTCTGTCATGAAAACTAGACCAACACCACCACCTTGTACCACCCACAGCCCTGCCTCTCTCCAACCATTTCCTCACCCACCCTGTCCACTTTCTCAACCATTTTATGATGCCAATGTGTTCATTTGTCATTGTGAGACATAAATGCCTTTTTTGCCTTTCTTCCCTTTTTTTAGCAAGACCCATTTTTCAGCTCATTGTGTTAGCAATGCTTTTCATTTAAAAAGTTAATCCGAGGCTGCATTTTTACAAACTCTGGCATTCTGTTTGTGCAAATAAACAGAATACTGAACAATGCACAGTGCTTTCTAGACTATTAGACTAACATTCTTTATTTTTCTGGATAGTCTGGTAAAATAGCAACTAGGTGGCAACATTGTATATATCTGTTTGTGTGCACACACACACACACACACACACACACACACATATATATATATATATATATATATATATATATATATAGATAGATATATATATATATATACACACACACACACACATATATATGGGTCTACCTGATAACACTGACATGCCAAAACACCGACAACGAAATAACCGGCATGACAAAACCGAAAAAAAAAGAAAGTTCAAAAACACAAAACTTCACATCCTCGACAAACCACAATCCCGACAATCAACAAAACAAATACCTTTCCCGAAAACGCACACACAACACAAGCACACCAAAAAACCTTACAAACCTACACTAAACCTTACATACACAATTATCTATGCACTAACCTTAACCTAAACCCTAACCCTAAGGTCCGTCACTATCGCACACTTACCTTACCCGCACCCTAACCCTAACTCACTTAATCCATCCCTAACCCTTAACTCTGTCACTGTCGCAAACTTACCTTACCCGCACCCTAACCCTAACTCACTTAATCCACCCCTAACCCTTAACTCTGTCACTATCGCAAACTTACCTTACCTGTACCCTAACCCTAACTCACTTAACCCGCCCCTAAACCTAAAGTCCATCACTATCGCACACTTACCTGACCCGCACCCTACCCTAACGTCCGTCACTATCACACACTTACCTTACCCACACCCTGACCCTAACGTCCATACCTATCGCACACTTACCTTAACATGTCGGTGTTCTCAGCATGGGATTCTCAACTGTCGGTCTTCTCCGTTGTCGATCGGCCGGTGTCGGTGTTCTCGTTGTCGGCGTTTAGAAATTTCAGCGTTTTCAGGTAGACCCATATATATATATATATATATATATATATATATATATATATTTGTATTGTAAAAAGTACGGTTCATCGAACCATACTTTACTGAACACACTTTAGCGAAAGTACATTTTATCGAAAATGCACTTTTGCTAAAGAAAACAAAACAAAAAAACATGCTGCTGCATGTACCATTAGTTGTATATCAACGTATACTGTTGATGTACAACTAAGGAAACTCTTGTTGAGATCATAGTATAGTGGGGATAAGGGAATATTCCCTTTTCCCCACTGTAGTGTGATCTTGGAGTGAGAATAATAAAGTGGGGTGTGTGTGTGTGGGGGTGCAGCCCCTTACATGGGGGGTGCAGGGGGGTTGCCCCCCTGCATAATGCTGTTTAGTTGCTATTTTTTTTTTTTTTTTTACATTTTCCTGTTTTTGTTCCGCAAAAATGCATTTTCGATATAATGCACTTTCGCGGAAGTGTATTATCGGAAATACGGTTCTATGAACTGTATTTTCGATAATACAATACAAACCCATATATATATATATATATATATATATATACTGTATATATATATATATATATATATATATATATATATATATATATATATATATATATAATATATATATATATATATATATATATCTATACATATATACACAAACCACACATATGTATGTGTGTGCACATTTCTGTGTGACATTTGCATGCACATATTTCAAACTTAGTGAAATTCAAAATCCAAAGCAATATAAATGCAAAGTTTTATTTTTTGAATTGAGCTTTTATAATAAAAAGTAATTTAGGAATAAAATCTATGCATAATTTGGTACTGTTTTCCTTGATTTTTTTTCAGTGATGTCCCTGATTTTGACTCAGATTTTAACTTTGTCCCTCGTAATGCTTCCTAATCTTGGTGACTTTTGGTTAAAAGGTGGTGAATTGCCCTTAATAAGTAATGACAATAATTAGAGTTATAGACTTTCTTTACTCCAGAAATGTGCATTAATTCCCTTTCTCTTATTCTGTCAATGGCTGAAATTGAGAGTATTAATATTTTAAAAGTGTCCCTGACTTCCCCTATTATTCCTGGATCCATCCTTGATTCAGTTGAGATTTGCCCCAATTCATTGGGAGCTTCTCAAACTTACAAAATATCTGACTACAGCTAGACCCCACACCTATGGTTGAATGGGGGTGTGGGATGAGCAGCATGCTTAACATCTGATGTTATCTTATTGCTAACTGTAATACCAAATGAATTAATTAATAGACCTTAATAAATTGCAGGCATTCACATAAGCACTGATACACATTTATGTGAGTACTTCAGATTAGACTGCTCAGTTGAAATTATTGTTACAGTTAGCAGATCTTGCAGGAATGTATCCTTCATTCCTTTCCAAAATTGTCATGCGACTAACTCTGTCACTAAGATTAGCGCATGACTAAACAACCCTCCCCTGGCCATCACCAGACACTGTGGTGCCTCTGAATTTATCAAGGAAGAATGCTCCATACAGACTGCAACAATTTCTTCATTATTCTGGAAGAAAATTTTAATTCTTCTAACTCTGCTGCAGTTTTTCAGTAGCTCAAGAAGGTCAAATCTAGCTGTGCAAATACAGTGTACGGCCTCCTTACATTATGCATACCTGAGTTGTAAAAATGTTACCAAGGTACTCCGGGAAAAAAAAAAACTCATCAATGAAGCACACTTTTATGACAGGGTTAAACAAATACAAATGCATACCTGCAGTAACTGTTCAGTAATGTAAACTGATGGATGACATTTAAAAAAACAAGAAATAAAAATGACTGTCAGTATTGTACACTGAATTAGTGCACTGACAAGAGATTTAAGTACATGTATATCAATAACACATCCATAAGTATTGATATTAGTCATTTATAATGTAGGACAAGAATAATTCATATGCGTAAGAAGCATTAATGTCAAGTAGCATCAAAATTTTCTCTAATAATGATGCCAGTAGCTTTGTAGCAGTTTCAAAATGAAAATGTTCATGTTTTCTCGGTCCATCTATCCTTATTGTCTGCATCTCCTTCTCTCTCATTCTTCTTTTTTGGTTTCTCTCCCTTTTATGTTACTTTTCTCACAGGTCCAGAGATCCAAGGAGCATTTCAGCTGCTCTTAGCTGCATGACTTCCAGGTGAGGGACTGCTCACCACCTCTGTCTGACCACCCAGGGATGTCTTCACAGGACCAGGATGTCAGGTCTGCTAACACTATGAGCTTTGGGGCCTAGTAGAGGCAACAGTTGAGCAGGCACTGAAGAGGTACTTGTAAATTACTTAAGGCCTCCTCCAGTGGATGTAAGCCTCTCTAAGCTGGTTGGCAGAAACATTTACGCCAACAGAGGCTTTCACCCCCTACACCACTGAGGATCCCCCTGTCCATGTCCATTGAAGAGAGAGGGATAACTGAGGCCATCTAGACTAGGGTGTGAGCCCCACCTCAGACCTCCTCTTCCTCCATTTTCATATCTGTCTACCATGTGTATTTTTTGTGTCCTCTACCAGTGTCAGACCACTATAATGTTCTGTCTGACTTGTCTGTCTTTTATGTTGCAGCCATTTCTTAACTCTTCCTTAAGTCTCTGTCCTACACCCTCTTCCCTCAGTCCCTCCTTAACTTCCTTCTTATATAAAAAGTTGGAAAAATGAAAGGAAGCTTCCCCTAAAAAACATAGTGCCCCTTCCTGTTCTACCTCCTGTAGTGCAATCCACTTCATCTATTCATTCTGTGTGCCCCTTGTGTTCTCTCTCTCCCTTATTTCAAACAGTTCCATATCCCACTTTCCAATCTTATAAAAGACCAGTCAGGATGTCCACATAAGGTCACCCCACATTCAATACATAAGACCTTAAAGATGTTTGAGTTTAATGCTACCTAGATGTACTCAGAGCAGCTCACTGCATGCTTTAGCAGATCTCAAACCATGTACTCAGGCTGACTCATAATGTCACATAATGAAACTAGCCAAAATAAACTAAGATTTTAAGTAGGTATGGCTCACACTGCAGTTAACTGTACCAGTTTTAACCTATTTTATATTACAGAAGAAAGGCAAAAGTCTTTTTAGTATTTTGATGATAGAGCTAGATAGATCAACATTTGTACTGTAACAGCTATAGACATGGTTAATCATGAGTAAATATTTTGGTACCGGTATTAAGGTGAGAGTTACACAAGTTATTCAGGTTATGCCAAAATAATGTAACCATAGTAATTAGTCAGTTTTAGGCATGACAATGTTAGATGTGGACAGTAATGTCAATAAGTGATGGTCTAAGGTTAAAATATAGTAGTAGTTACAAGAAACGTAGACTATATGCATTTTATTTACAATTGAATCTTCATTGTTTATTACTAAGGATCAAATGTTTTGTGGGATGAGAAAAATGAGGGAACATAGTGATACGGGAGAGTGCTGCTTGTGTTTAATGTTAGCCTAGGAAGGATCAAGATCATATAGATAGTTAATGAATCTTAGTGTCAGAGGTAGCACATTCCAAAATTTGGGGATGTGCATGGAATGAAGGGCTTCCCCTGCTGAGTTACTGGCTATGTGAATAGATAGTAAGGCTTTGTTTGTGGAGCACAGGCTTCTGAGTGGTAGGGAGGGATAGAGGACACTTTTTAGGCAGGGAAACTTATTAGGCTAATGCACAAGATTGTGGGCTACACCTTCATTTCCCCTTTTTACTTATACTTGACAAATCATCTTCTAAGTCTCTCCTGCCTGACCATCATTCAATAGTTCCTCAGTATTTTTACAATCTTGCTTAGGCCAAATGTTCTTCATTACCCACTTCTAACTTGACATCCCATTTTCAACTATATCTCTTCTTGTAAAACAATGTGCTACCTACCAACCTTTGTCATTTATACACATTATTGTATCTTTATTCACATCTGTTATTCTTTACTTTGAACATCCTGCCTGTACATTTTATCTATTGAAGTTTATTTTTCTTCTTGTTTAATTTGTTCTGTAGACCTGTATATTTTTGACTTCTGTACCACAAATTTGACTTGTATTACTTGCCCTCTAAATATAATTTTGTACAATTCATGTATACATTTTTCACTTTGGAGATTTTCTCCTCAGGCCTCCACTGAAAAAGGGCACAAGCTCAGATGGACAAACGCAGTCAACAAATGTCAAATAAATAAATAATAGCTGGGATGATGGCCATTTAAGTTTTTTGTGGAATGAAGTGATGGGCTTTATAAGGGAGGTTGCAGGCAAACCTGGCAATTTTGCTGTAGAGTAGTTATTGTTTAGAGATTTGCTTGGCATGGAGATTTAAAAGTATAGTTGAGGCATAAGGCAGTGTTAGCAGTAGACAGGTGGATACTATAGTTGTTTCTACTAGATTCAATAAGATACTGTTTTATTAGGTATAATGTTCTATTTTTTATGTGCCACTGATTACTTCTTATACATGTAGTTCACATTTTAGGTTTCCATGCATAGTAACTCTTAACAGCTTATTTTATTTTATTTTATTTATTTTATTTAACATTTGTTGACCGGGAAAGTCCAACTAGGTTCCACAGATCCTGTTTTCAGCGGAGGCCTGGGGAGAAATGCTCCAGGCGCATGTCTTTAGAATGTGGGAGGAAACCGGAGTACCAGGAGGAAACCCACGCGAACGCAGGGAGAACATGCAAACTCCACACAGAAGGCACCCCGGCCGAGAATCGAACCAGAGAACCTCTTGCTGTGAGGCGACAGCATTAACTGCTGCACCACTGCGCCGCCCAGCTTTGTATGTATAACACTTTAAAATTAATTCCTCAAACAACGTATAAATTCATACTCCTGATTCATGGGGTCAGGAGCAGAAGTTTTTTTTTTAAGATTTAGCAGAAGTTGGCAGCTGTCTAGTCAAGCTTCAGTGAAAGAGAATAATTCTTGGGTAACGGTTTTCTGTTTAGACAAGATTATCAGCTGCGCAGATGAGAGTTGAGTCAGCTGAGCAATGAATGAAGGATGCATGTATGGAGGCTTTGAGGAGGTCATTTATGAAGATATTAAATAGTAAGGGGGTCTGAAGATAGGTTCATGAGGTACCCAACAGTGGTTGGATAAAAATATAGAGCTAATTGCCCATTTACAGCTTGGTGTATGTTAGTTAAATAGCTGTAGAACCATTGGATACTGGAGTGTGATGGACCCATACATTGTAATATTTGGTGCAGTTTGACATCTGAGACAGTGTCAAACGCCTTTGAGGAACCCAAGAATTGTGAGGAAACCATTTTTCTATTCTGTCTATTAAAGGTGAAGGTATTGACAATGTCTAAGAAGGAAATTGTGCTGTGATTGGCCTAAATCCATGTTGGGTAGGAGAGAGGACGCTGTTTCAGTTGAGTGTGAATGCATTTTTACAAGATTTTTGAGAGGGGAGTAAGGATAGCAATTGATATGTAATTTGGTAGTTCTGTACAGTGTCTTCCTTTGTGTAAGAGTAGGATGTAATATTTTTTTCCAGATGGCAGGAACTTAGCTTTCTTGAAATAATCTGTTAATTAATATGTATGCCACTGTGTCTGCACAGATGTTAAGGTATTAAGCTGGAAGGATATTTATAACTAGGGTGGTAGGTTTTAATTTGTATATAGGATCTACTACAGGTGCTTTTCCGCTACTAGCTTGCAGCAGACCTGCTTGTTGAAACTTGCTTGAAAAAGCAAGTGCTTAAACTCCAGTTACCCTGATCTTCCTTTTCTACATAGTCCTCCCAACACCCGATCCTATAAAATACATGGCCCTACTGTAGTCTAAATCCAAAATCTAAAACTCCCACCCAGTTTCCAGTCTGACTCCCGATCCCTTACCCTAAATTTCCACTTCCCTTCCCTAAATCTAAAGTCCCAAGTCACTCCGTAAACACTACAATTTCCTTTTGGCTCCCTAAGTCTAAAACCTTTCTTGCTTCCTAATCCTAACCCCCCTTCCAGTTTCTCCCTTTGGATGGTTGTACTAACTCATATTCAAATGCGAGCATGAGCAGCAGCACCCCACGAGTTACAAAGAGCTCAAGTCCATGATTTTCAATTGTTTGGGACTCAGACTCTGCAGAAGTCAGAAGAACAGAAGACAAAAATAATGAGTGCTGTATGAAATGTAAAAGTCCTTCCAGTAAAACATACAGTAAAGTTATAAAAAATGTTCAAGATTCAAAAAGATCCTCATGACCCATTTAACTAATACATGGATATGCTCTTGCACCAACTCTGATTAAGAACATGGATATACTCTACTACCAACCCTGGTTTTAAGAAAATCTAGCCACCCTAAGTATTGTAAACATATATTCTACCATTCAGTGTTTGTAGTCTGTATAAAATATGACTGTATAACCTGCAAATAACAACGCCGTGCAGTTCCAGTGTAAACTATAAAATGTTGTACTCTCTACTCTAGATCCTTGTGCACACTTAGTCTTTTTTATTTTGTGTTTTTGTACTATTTTCTTCCAACATTGTACCTTTTTACATTTTGTTTGTGTATTAATTATGGAGCTTTTATCTCCAGGCCACCACTGAAAAGGACAGCTTGTCCAGTCCTGGTAAACAACTGTAAATAAATAAATAAATATATAATGTTAAGCTGAACAGATCATACTGTTGTTCGTACTGTTATTCCCCTGTAGAACTGCATCATGCCTTTGATAATGAATCTGATTTCAAACAGACAGATATATGAGTGTTATTTTTTCTCTCCAAGCTTGCCAGTTCATTCAAAGGCTATTGCTATAAATGGGCAAGAACTGAGCAAACAGGAATTCTAAATAAAGTGGGGAATAACTAAAGAATTACAGACAACTCCAACAAACAAAATAAAACAATAACTGACAGTTTAAAGTCCTCACAGTAAACAGGAAACACAAGAGTTCAGCAAATGTAAAATCCTTGTGTTTATTATAAAAATATTAAAAGTAAAACACGTAAGCGCTTTCATTTAGCCAGTGTAAACTTCATCAGACAATGATGTGATGTTAAACAGGTGCTTAAACAATACGCAACTCATTCTGATTGGATAAAACCACGGGAAAAATTACAAAGAAAATTATAAAATTACTTACCCCCTCAGTTTCCATAATAAACTCCAAATATTTAAAACGTATAAAAATACATTGTGTAATGACACTAATACTTCAAAGTAGAACAACCATTCACTGTTGTTACTGTGTACATCTGGAAAATTACCTTAGATGATGAAAGAACAATAAATTCTATATTTTATTATCATACTTGTTCCACTATTTTATTTCTTTCAAGAGCTTTTAATTTTAACATAGGGGTGATTGAGGTTCTTTCATTAATGCCTGGCCACCTGTCAGCATGTAATCAAATCTGCCATCTGAGTTCTTTTAATTCTAAATACACCCCCATGGTCTTTTATCATTTATATCTACATGATCTATGGCCATAAACCTAAAATGATGGTCAACATTATCATGAATATGTCTAGCCAAGGCATTATTCAAATTGTTCTTTTTAATGGCATATTCATGTTCGTAAATTCTGTGGCTAAATTTCCTTTCAGTTTTACCTATGTAAAATACAGGACATAGGTCACATATAGCCACATATACCACTGCCTTTCAAGAACAATTATACCTTTCCTTAATACAATGTTCAAAGGTGTTTATAAGAAACGTGTCTCCAATTTTAATTTTATGACACCAGTTGCATGTTCCACATTTATGCGTGCGCAAACGACCAGACACATTTGAATTATGCCTATTCTTAAGAAGGTCCTTTAAATTCTTACACTTCCTATATGTTATTATTGGTTTGTCACCCAACATCCTCCAGTAAGATGTCCCAATTTTACTGAAAAATCCACTTCAAACTGTGGGAATCAGAACTATAAGTAATAGTCAAAGATTTCAGGAAGGTCACACTGTCCCTCCTGTGAGTATTTTGATCTCCCTGGATGTTTGGGGCCATGCCCGATGCCATAACTTCAGTATTCAAGGAATCACTATCTAAAATAACAATGACCTATTTCCCTCTTCTCTGTAACCTCTTTTATTAATTCATTGAGTAAATCCACAGGGTATGCTCTTTTTAAAAACATAGTTTTTAAGTTAATACACTCTAACTTAAAATCCTCATCCCTGGACACCATATGAGCAGCTCTTACTAGCTGTTCTTTGACAACTGATCTTTTCTGGTGCTCAGGGTGGGAACTGCTATAGTGCAGAAAAGAGTTTGAGTAAGTTTCTTTTCTATAAATTGTGGTAGCATATCCCCCATTTATTTCATCCTTAAAAAGATGGACATCTAAATAATCCATATGATTTAAATTAACGACCCAAGTAAAATATAAGAAAGTGGTCGTGGTGTTAATATATTCTAGGAATTGCTCTAGTATTATTGGGGGACATTTCCATATCAAACTGATGTCATCCTGGAACCTATAATACGGTAAACCGACTGAAATACAAATTGCCTCTACCAATGTGCCATGACTATGTTGACAAATGCTCCTCCACAAGCTGACCCCATGACAACACCAGTTGTTTGCAAAACATATTTATTGTTGAAGGAGAAAAAATTATTAGTTAAAACCATCTCCAACAATTCCAGGATGAAATTTATCTTATCTTGATCAATTCTGTGTTCCAATAACATTTCATTGACCAGTTTAAACCAATTGTCTGAAATAATGGTGTACAAATCTCTAACATCTATGGTAACTAATAAGTCTTTCACATCATATTGTATGTTGTTAATATGTTCTAAAAAAGTCCAGGAGTCTTTGCATATCTGGGTTTCCATTTTCAATACTTTCTTTAACTCATAGTCTAAATACTGGGCACAGGCAGCTGTTATGGAATCTCTTCCATCCACTAAAGGTCTCATAGGAGGGTCAGAAAGACCATTCTGGATTTTGGGAATGCCAAAAAATACTGTAATTCTAGAAGTAATGATGTTCAAATAGTTGTATAAAAAAATATCAATTCTCCTTTCCAAAAATATGTCACTCAACTGACCATAGATTTTCTTGTATGCCCTGTTTATTTCATTAAGAGAACCCTATTTGTAATTTTCAGTATCGAGAATGCTTTGCATTTTATCATTATACATAGAAATATCCATGACAACCACCCCGCCCCCTTGTCTGGTTTCATAACCCTTACATCCTGCTTCTGTAATGATTTTAAACTATTCTGTTCTTCTAAATTAACATTCATGAAACCTTGAACTGTCTTGTTACTATGCCTATTCAAGTTGTAAAGATCTAACTCACATCATTTCTCATACATTACAAGCTTAGGGTGCAAGGGGGGATTATAGATGGAACTAATCCTAAAAACATTGTAGTTGTCATGCTGTACTTCATTCTCATACAGTAATGTTAAATTCAACTTCCTCAAATACATTTTTAAGTCTTTAATAGTATCAGTAATATTGAACCTTCTGGCCGGAACAAATGTCATTCCTTTCGAAAGCAAATCAGCCAATGTCCCATCAATACACAATCTTGAATAATTATAAACAGAAAAATCTTTTTGTTGATTAAACACAACTGTACATGTATAGTTATTAGTAGTATTTTCCAAAACAGAACCAGTTTCAAACTGCTCCTGGTTTACAAATTCATCCACAGTGTCAGTATGAAAAATGTCATCCTGAAACACACTTATGTCCTCCAATTTCTGTTCTTGGGCGGGCACTTTGAAACCCCATGGCTTGAAACCCCGCCTGAGGTTGTTGCCTGTTGTTGTGATTAACTTTGTTTCTAATTCTTTCAATCCTCCTTAATTCAGGATACTCTTTATCATAAATAAGGGCCGAGTCATCTAGTCTTTCAGCCACATCTTCCTCACTTTACAGGATCGAGGAAAGAATTTCTATTATCAACGACAATGCTTCTAAATTTTTTTATATGTACCTGGAGGCTTTGGATAAGCCGAGTCATTTGCATAGTCATTCACATCTCTATTGGTCTTATTCAACTTGCCAACTTTTAGCTTATTAATATGTTGATAAATGCTATTGTCATATTTCATGACATTGTACTCTCTATCAACCCGGATAGATTTGTCTAAAACAGTAAGCTCTTTGAATAAAACATCTATGTCACTAGTGTTGTGTTTAACTAATAACTTCAATAGTTCAAGTCCACGTTTATCAAACAGTTGCAGTAAATCGAGGTGGAGAGCGGAGTTATAAGTGAGTCCAGTAGGAAAGCACCAAACCCTCAGGCCCTTAGGAATGACTTTAAGTCTTATGCACTCCCTGAGGTAGACGTTCTCTAGCTGCAATTTCTTGCAGCGCAACAGTTTAGTATCAAAATCATTAAGCTTACCCTCAATTGAAGAAAGTAAGAAATAAGAAATAACATCCCATGACTCTTCTAGGTTTAAAGAGTAACTGCTTAGACTACAATCAGTCTTTATATTTCAGAATGTGCAAAGGACTTTTAGACCGAGAGCTCACATCTGGCATTCATTTCCCATTACTTTCTTAGAACTATTGAATGCTGTTTAAAGTCAGAAACAGAAAGAGTGCATTAAACTTTACTTGGAGTTAGTAGTAAGATAAAAAATTGTTGTAGGTAGTGTTTGTAAATGATATCTGTGTAAATCCTTTATGTTACATTTCCCGGGCCAGTATTTATTTGATATATATTTAATGTTATAAAGTGCATTTGTTAATTTTATTTATTTCAAGTAAATAATTTTATTGCTCAGTTTCAAAAGCCTGTGGTGGTTTATTTATCAGTATATAATAATTAAACCTGTTGTACTGTTAACTGTTGGTTTCTACCCTTCAAATATTGACGGTTTTAGCCATAGCTACCAAACAAAAATAATATGTTATTTTTCTTTTAAGAGTGAACAGCAGCTGTGTTCTTAGTATGATAGACTAGTATAGATGGTGCAGTTTATTACTATAAAGACAGGTTAGTTATAACCAGAGGTAGTACTAAAAGTCTGTAATATGCTGTTAAGTCTAACTGTTTTTTTTTTTGCATATTATTTGGTGGTCAGCAATGTGGAAAAGATATATTTCCTATCCCTGTTGTACCGCAGTCTCACTAAAATCAAAACCCAGCAATGTTTACTCACTAAAAAAAACATTAACAGCAATAAAAATAATCTGTTCTGACAAACACTGTATTCAGCTGCCACACTTTAGACTTTTATTCCATTTGAAGTCTCAGGACACAGCTAACACTTTCATTCACCTGAATTATTTATAACCTAAGCAGAACCCATACATATATATTATAAAGTGTGTGTTCTCACACTTTTCCACTTTCAACTTGACCTTTTCTCTTCTGTTTGCCTTTGCTAAAGTCATGTTCACTGTTGCCCCTGTGCTTGTGTCATTATACTGTGCCCTCTCTACCTACTCCCTGACACCGCCTACGGTGTGTGTCTCTTGCTCTAACTGTTAGCCTCACATTCCTTTTTAGTCATATTAGTTTATGCTAGCTAGCTTTAAGCAGCCTTATCCTAGCACTCATAATCTCTCCATGTCTCTTCCCTAATTTTAGACCAATTTCCAATAATTTTTGTCTTTATTGAAATTTTCAGAAAAGCTTATCTGTGAACAGATTCTAGAATTCATCCAGAAATACAATCTTTTAAATTGAAATCAGCATGACTTTTCCCTAGACTATAGTACTTAAACAGCTATCTTCTCATTTGCATCACATAATTACTCTAATATGGAGAAGGGTTAACTAACAGGGGTACCTTTCTGGACTTATTAAGAACATTTGAAACTATCAATCTCAATCAATTGCTGCTCAGATTTACAGACTGGATTTTCCCAGAAGTTGGTTTAACAAGTTACTTACCAGCAGATCATTCCATATACTGGTCACAATTCCCAGTCTTCCTTCCATCATACTTCAGCTTAGCATAAACTCGTATGCAGATGATATTGTCCTGACAGTTGCTCATAAGTCAGCATAGCATGTAATAGCCATGCTTCAAAATGATTTTTGCTTTCATTTGAAACTGGCTGTCTAAAACAAATTAACACACTCAAATCCATGGTTATGATAACTGGGCCTACAAAAAGACAGCTGGCACATCCACATCTTATATTACCAACTCTCAGCTTCCTCCTGTATACACTATAACAAAAATATCCAGGGGTACGTTTAGAGTATTATCTTACTTTTCACAATCATGTTGAGTTGACCCCTATCAAAGTTCTTCAACAAGTTAACGTAGCCTACAGTATTTCAGACTTTACCCTCAAAGCTCAGTGTTCTATTAATGTCAATGTTTTAATTTATATTATGTCTAATCTGTTATAATTATTTAAACTGCAGATGGTTTTGTTTTATTTTTGTAGATTGTAAAATTATTGTTCTTAAAATATTTTGAAATACTTCTGCTGAAAATGCGTTTCTTCCCAGTTGGACCTTCCCAGTATTCAAATGTCAATAAATACATAAATAATCCTTAGCTCTGAATACACATTATCAGTCCTAGCCCCTCTGTCAGGGCAAATTAGTGCATTATTAAAAACTACAGAAAACAAGATCCTAAGATTCACCAACACAGCCAATTCAACTTAGTGCTGCCAAATCTCAGTTCAAATCTCAAAATGGCACTCCTTCACTTCTAAGGCCACCTATCTGCTCAACTCTTACTTTTAAACTGCTTAATGATAGGTACTGACCACTTCTGGCTAACAAATATCCTTAGATTCAGTTCCTTTATGAAATTAGACCTCATGTTCCTCTAGGTACTTGTGAATGATCTTTTTGTAGACTTGCCCCTGCCTCTTGGAACAAGCTGCCTAAAGAAATTAAGAGCTTTGGACAATCTCAATCATTTCAAAAACAAATTAAAGGACTAACTTGTTATAAAATTTTGAAAGTGTTTATTTCAGGAAAATCGGTTAACAATACTGCACTGCCCAAAGAAACAACAGCGTTAGACGATCACCTTCATTTCAAGAAGAAGTTAAAGGAACACTTGACCCAAGAATATAAATGTGCTGGTTTCAGGGATTCGGGTTAATAATGTTGTGCTGTCCAAAGAAATAATACCTTTGGACGATCTCATTCTGTTTAAGAAAAAATTGAAGCAACAGCTAACTGGTGAATATACATGTGGTTATTCCAAGTATCTGGGCTAATACTGTTCTCATTATCCTTCTGTTTTGAATCACTACCCTTTAACATTTCTTTAGCAAATTATTTACTAAGCCATACAATTATTTTTTTACATATTGTACATAATTATGAAATCTGAATAATTCTGCTTTATGTTAAACACTGTGCTGTACAATCTCTACTTTATGTTACTGAGCATTGTTTCTGTGATTAATCTGTAACTATGTATGTTTTTATGCAAATTTATTTTTGTTTTTATGCAAATATTGTTGTGCTAAAAATGGTTTTGTACCAACCCACCCATGTGGTTAACAAGCAGACAATAAATAAAACATACTGGCCCGACGCCTTTTGTACCAGCTTATATCCTTCTCAAACCAGTGCTGATAGATATGCGACTGAATCTGTGACCCATTCTGTTAACTTGTTTACTTTTTCAGTTTCTGGCCAGTCCCTAACTCCTCCTTTACTCTCACCCCTAGTTTATCATAATCTACTTCACCAAAATCCCATACCATCATATTTGTTTTTGTGTTTTACCTTTCCCTCACTCTAAACCATACAGTGACATGGTCAGTATTAGCTGCTGACAACTCCCTGACCACATCTACCTTAATTACGGCCACATACAGAATTCTGTGTGCTCTAGTATCATCTTACCCCAGCTGTCAGAATTCTTTGAGTTCCAAAGCTTCACACACCTCCTAATCTTCCTCTGTTCAGGAGCCTGGGATTTTTCATTCTGCTTTTTGAACATGCATATCTCTCATGAACAAAGCCCTCTTCATCCTGCCCCAGTGTAGTCTCTCATTCCCTTCATTAACATGTGCGGGGACTGATACATTTTATCAGTCTACCAGTATTTCCCCTTTTTAATTCCAGGGAACTTATCATAGGTTCTGATCCTGTGCACTTCTTTACTCGTGTCATTGACTGCATTCTTCCTTCTCTTTGACTTCACATTTTTTGCTCTCCTTTGTGCAGATTGCTGCATCCCTCTCTTCTCTGTCATTCTTGAACAAACTACACCTAGGAATCTCCATCTCCTACTCTTTCTTGTCTCCAGCCTTTACTTCTATTATATCAGCAATGTCCAGTCTCCCCTCCTCCATTCATGCCTGCATCTCTGCCATATTTTCACATAGGTGTATTGCATAACAACACTATCCAGCCATACTGTGATTCTTTCTGTTTTGTCATTCTATATGCTGTGTGTCCCATTTTTTTCTTCTTTCTACTGTTTGGGTACCTCTCTCATTCTTCTGTATTTGTGACATGTCCCCTCCCTTCCATTTTTTAAAGGTACTGTCAGTGAGATATAACATTTCTGGGCATTGCTGACCCTTTTGAGCTAAGATGGAGACTGCCCATATCAAAGGGCTGCACCTTTTGCTAGGCCATTCCCCATCCTCCTTCCAGTCTGAACTCCTTCTCCCATAGTCATTACACTCCTTAATCTTCTCCTTCTTCAGTGTGTTTTTCTGGTGGCACAGGTCTCACTACTCACAATTCTGTCTCCAACTCCCTATCCTGGCATCTGTCTTGCATATGCCCAAATCCTACTTACTATCTCGTAATCAATCATTGACCACCAAACTTCACATTTTTATGTAATCTACTCTGTGTTACACACACACACACACACACACACACACACACACACACACACACACACACACACACACACACATGCACGCACACATGCACGCGCACACATGCACACACATGCACACACACATGCAGCGCACACACACACACACACACACACACACACACACACACACACACACACACACGCGCACACACACACACATATGAGCACGCACCCACACACACACACACACACGCACAGAAATGCACATACACACACACACACACACACACACACACACACACACACACACACACACACACACACACACACACACACACAAATACCATAAGTAGGAATCATCTCTTCTCATAAGTGAAACTAATGCAGCCATCATATCATGCTTTATAATTTCTTTACATGTATTTTTACTTGAATAATTATACACAGTAGATTCTGGAAATGAATTTTATTCACTGTGTGATAGTCTTTGCTCCTTATAAGGCAGGAGTTGAAAAATATCTACAACATTCAGTCTACTTATCCATTTCCTAAACATTAAAAATAAATTAATGTGCTATAGTGCAAACTTCAACTACAGCTTGTTTAAACAATATAAGGTTGATTATACAGACCACAAAGGTATATAATAGTATATATTTAAAAGTAGTCTGTTTATACAAGTGCACACAGCATATGGCACTCAATGTATAGTTGCAAAACATGTATACTTTACTTGTACATATGTATCTTGCACCTGTATATACCTGTATACACACACACACACACATATATATATATATATATATATATATATATATATATATATATATATATGTAGGTTTACTATTGTTTGTTCGAACGGCAAAACATTTGCTGTTCGAAACAACGAAAAGTAAAACTGAACACAAACATTCCGAACGGCCACAATGTTGACCAAATGATCGACACATTTGAGTCGTCATTGTTACCAAAACCATCACATGATAGTCGTATAGGAGCTGATGTAAATCAGACTCCTATACGACATATCACATTTTTGCAGGGGGGCAAGCCCCCTGCATCCTCCTGTGGGGGGCTGTGCCCCCCACGCTACTAATATATTCTAAGCCCGAGATCGCACTACAGTGGGGATATGGATGAATTTCCACTCCCCACTGTACTGTGATCTCCTTGCAGATAGTCGAATACACTTATGCGAATGCACTTCTGCACTCGCATAAGTATGTTGGAGTATCCCATCCATTTAAATTTTGTGCATGACATTCTGATTTTCAGCAGCAGTGCTGCCGACAGTTTGTCGTTCACACAAATGAAAAATTATCTTATATTTATTTATATATGGATTCACTTTATAATCTTGAATACTGAAATCTCGAACTTCAGTATCTCGAGATTGTAAAGCTGAAAATTCAAAATACTGAAATCCCAAAAGTGTAAATTCAAAATCGCAACTTTTAAATATACCCTCCACCATACAAACACAAATACACCTTTCTCCCCGCACTACAACAAACAAACAAAACACACACAAACACAACAGTACAAATACACGAACCTACCCTACATATAAGTAGGGGGGCAAGCACCCCTGCACCCCCCCATGTGGGGGGCTGCACCCCACCGCCCTGCTACTTATATATATCCTAATGCCAAGGTCGCATTAAAAAGACAAAGACACTAAACCCACCACTACACACTCTACATTCCCCTCACACAAACAGGGTCTATATCATGTAGTCAAAGTGTGACAACTTCAAACGTGGTATGGTGGAGACCATATGTTCGAAGTTGCCATACTTCTAACTCAAAAAAAAAAATAGATAAAAACCAAGAACAATGTTCTGACAGCTGTAAGTAGGGGGGCAAGCCCCCTTGCACCCCCACACCCCCCGCTCTTTAAATATACCAACTCCGAGACTGCGCTACAGTGCAATAAAGGGAAAATTCCCTTTACTGCATTGAAGTGTGGTCTCAGAGTTGGTATATTTAAAGCGAGTGTGAGGGATGCAGGAGGGCTTGCCCCTGCTAACCCTTTATTTTCTTTTTTGTTGTGTTTTTTTTTTTTTTTTTTTCTGTATTTGAAATTCTGTAAGTTCGAACATTATGGTTCAAACATATGGTGTTCGAACTTACAGACTTTCGACTACATGATATAGACCCACACAAACACACATCAGATGCGTACAAACACCACCATCCTCAACACTTAGACACTCATACTCTTACCTACATACCGTAACCTACACCTACAACTTCTTAACACACTAACATACACTAAAATCCCTACCCCAAATCCTTATCATATAAACACTTACCTGAATCTCCAGCTATCCATTAACACAGCGCACCACCACAACCACTGATTTGACATTTCCGGATTCGGTTATGTGGACCTTCGTGCAACTGGGCTTTCGACATTTCAGTCTTGAGATACTGAAATTCGAGATTTCAGTATTTCGAGAATGTGAAGTGCACCCATATTTTTATTATTTATTTAAATTTTTATTTTACACTTGTTAACCGGGGGTGTCTGACTGAGCCGAAAAGGCTCTTTTTCAGATGAGACCCTGGGAGAAAAGCTCCTCACAGAAAAATTTGAGATACATTTAGATATTTAGACATGATCAGTATACACACAAATTACAATAGACATGTTTAATATATATATATATATATATATATATATATATATATATATATATGACTGCGGTGGTGGTGCTGCGGTAGCGTTGTCATGTCATAGCAAGACATTGTCCTGTTCAATTCTCAGCTAGAGCATCTTCTGTGTGGAGGCATGCGTGCCTTCGTTGAAGGTTGTGCGTCAGGGCTGGTACGTAAAAATCCACCACCAATCATTAGCGGACTGGAGTTCCACTGTGGCGACCCTAACCGGAAAAGCTGAAAGACACAAACAAATATATATATATATATATATATATATATATATATGGGTCCTGGTCTTATGATCGAAAGTACGTTTCATCGAAGCATTACATGATTAATGCCCATTAGCGAAGGTAACTAAGCAAACAGTTGTTTGCATGGAGATTTAGTTGTGCATCAACTGTACTGTTGATTGTACAACTAAGCAAACTGTTGCTTAGATTGCGGTACAGTGGCGATAAGGAAATATTCCCTTATCCCCACTGTAGTCGCGATCTCAGAGTGAATATTAAAGTAGGGGGTGTGGGGGGGCACACGTGAGTACTGTTTTATTTTTTTAGTTTTTGGGATGTTTTTTTTTTTTTTTGTTTGTTTTTTTTTTGCGAAAGTGCATTTTCGATTTCGCGAAAGTGAGTTCAATCTTGTTCGTTTCAATGAAACCTACTTTCGATGGATCAACATAGATCCATATATATATATATATATATATATATATATTTTTTTTTTTTAGATATATCTTAGGTTTGAGTGGCTACCTATTACATATGTCAGTGTGTGTCAGATATGTATTTGATCACTCCCAAATGGACGATGCTCATATCTGTCGTGGCTTATATTACTCTAACATATGCCCAAGTGTATCACTGTACGTGTCTTATTTGTAATGAATTTGTCAATTCTCAACTGTTTTGTCATGTCTTCTGTGTGAGGGTTTTCTCCTTGGAGATTCCTCTGAAAAGGGTTAATGCCAAGTTGGACTTTCTCAGTAAACAAAGGGAAATAAATAAATCCATACCTACTGCACATACATACATACATAAAGGGCCAGCAGATAAGGGAGGAGGGATTGTGGTAATGGATACATCTGAGTATTTAGATGCTGTCAAGATTATGTTGGATGATCGCAAGTTTTATGCACGTGTCTCCTATGATTCTTTAGCCAACTACAGCATGAAGATACATGGTGTTTTGGAAGATTTGTTGAATAGGGGTCTGATAGATGAATCCTTATACTCTTTTTTGGAGGTGTCACATCCCCTGGTCCCTTTTATTAAGGGGCTGCCTAAGATTCACAAGAGTTTGGTTAATCCACCACTTCGACCTATTGTGTCTGGAGGTGGGTGGTTAACCGAACCTTTTTCTCTGTATTTAGAAAAGTTTTTGAGACCTGTTGTTGATGCTCATCCGTTTATTCTGAGGGACACTAAGCAGTTTTTAGTGGATTTGTATGAACACCTGAGGAATGATTTAGATCATCATGACTATTTGTTTGTCACATTGGATGTGAATTCTTTATTTACTGTAATTCCCAACCGGATAGGTTTGGATTACATTAGGCGACATCTTATTAGACACTCAGGATATAGTGTTGATAAGATTGATATTTTGTTAACCTTTTTGGATGTTGTTTTACATACCAATGTTTTTGGCTTTGAGCAGGAGTTCTTTTTGCAGTTGGATGGCGTAGCTATGGGCACCTCGTGTGCCAATAGCTACGCCAACCTGTTTATGGCCGAATGGGAGGTTGAATTTATGACCTCACATCCCAGTTTTTTAGCCCATGTTTCCTTCTATAGGCGATTTGTGGATGACCTCTTCCTGTTATGGAAGGGGTCAGTTGAACAATTGGAATTTTATATTGCCGATCTCAATGTTTGCACTGAGTATCTCAAATTTAGTTATGAGTTTTCCTATAGCAGGCTTCCCTTCTTGGATATATTCGTAGAGCGCCTTCCTAATGGTATTATTAACACTGGCGTGTATAGGAAGCCATGTCACAAGAATTCGATTTTACACAGACATAGTATGCACCCTGGCCATGTTTTCCACAATATTGTCAGGGGACAGAGTATGAGGACTTCTAGGTACAACCCCACTGAGCAAGGGTTTCACCAGGATTTACTAGATTTGGACACGAGGTTGACATCTCGGGGTTACAAGATGGAAGATATTATAAAAGGACATGATGATATACTTGAGTTGAGGTCTGGAGCAGCTGCACCTTATTTTTCTGAATTGGGTCGTGGTATGGACACACGAGTGCTTACTAACGACACTATTGGAGGTCCCACTGCCTTCTCCTTGTTTTATACCAAAGATGTGGGTGGTATTAAGGATGTGGTGAGGAAGCATTGGGACATATTAATGGTGGACCCACATATCAGAGATATAGTTGGAGATAGTCCCCGTTTTAGGTATAAGAATAAAAGAAATATAAAAAGGCTACTATGTGACAGGATGACTAACCGTCCTGGAACCATACTTCCATATGGTACTATGAAGTGTGGCAACTGTAATTTTTGTGATTTTATTTGTGAGGACTCAGTTTTTATACATCCAAGCACACAGATTCCTTATATTTTTAAGGCTAGAGGTGATTGCATGTCGAGGGACCTTGTTTATTTAGCTGTCTGTCTTGTTTGTTCGTCGTTTTACATTGGTAAGACGAATAGATGCTTGAGAGATCGTGTACGGGAACATCAGTACAATATTAGGATTAAGAATTGCACTAATGCATTAGCCAAGCATGTTATGGACACTGACTGCACACACACTTTCAGCTTTAGGATTGTAGAGAAGATAAATGTTACTAGTAGAGGTGGTGATATTTGGGCCATCACTGAGAGTAGAGAGAATGCTTGGATTTTAAAGCTGAGGTCAGATATGGTCCCTGGGCTAAATGCGAAGGTCTCTCTGAGACCTTTTTTAAGGATGAGGAGGTTGAAAGTTAAATAAAGTTTGTATTTTATGTTTTTATGGTATTAGATAGGATTGTATGAAGGTGTAGTTTGATTTTAGTATGTTTTTTAACTTATTGTGTCATGCAAATATTTATATATATGCAGTATATTTTATTGATTGTGTTGGTTGCTAAGGAATGAACTTGCTGTTAACAAGCTTAATTGTTTGTTTTTGCCGCTTTTTTTTTAGTTTTTTAGTTTTTTTTAGTATTTAAGACTCATTGATTTTGTACTTTGTAGTGAGTCTGATGAAACCGCAAGGTGAAAGCGCTAACTCTGGTACCTGTTATAATAGAAGAAACGGATTTTTCAACTTGGACGCATATCTTTTTTCTGGACTAGCTGTGTGGACTGGTGGTTGATGAGATTTATAAGTGATATTTTATTTCACTACTTTGTAGAACTGTGTTTCGCCCTAATCCTTATTTACATTCTTGTTATATTTATTGCTGCTTGGACTGGGCATTTACCTTGTTCCATATCTTCCTATAATACTATATAATATTATATATTTAAAAGTAGTCTGTTTATACAAGTGCACACAACATATGGCACTCAATGTATAGTTGCAAAACATGTATACTTTGCTTGTACATATGTATCTTGCACCTGTATATACCTGTATACATATATATATATATATATATATATATATATATGTAGGTTTACTATCGTTTGTTCGAATGGCAAAACATTTGCTGTTCGAAACAACGAAAAGTAAAACTGAACACAAACATTCCAAACGGCCACAATGTCGACCAAATGATCGACACATTTGAGTCGTCATTGTTACCGAAACCATCACATGATAGTCGTATAGGAGCTGATGTAAATCAGACTCCTACACGACATATTACATTTTGTCCTCCTGTGTGGGGCTGTGCCCCCCCCCCACTACTAATACATTCTAAGCCCGAGATCGCACTACAGTGGGGATATGGATGAATTTCCACTCCCCACTGTACTGTGATCTCCTTGCAGATAGTCGAATACACTTATGCGAATGCACTTCTGCACTCGCATAAGTATGTTGGAGTATCCCATCCATTTAAATTTTGTGCACGACATTCTGATTTTCAGCAGCAGTGCTGCTGACAGACTGTCGTTCACACAAATGAAAAATTATCTTATATTTATTTATATATGGATTCACTTTATAATCTTGAAATACTGAAATCTCGAACTTCAGTATCTCGAGATTGTAAAGCTGAAAATTCAAAATACTGAAATCCCAAAAGTGTAAATTCAAAATCTCAACTTTTAAATATACCCTCCACCATACAAACACAAATACACCTTTCTCCCCGCACTACAACAAACAAACAAAACACACACAAACACAACAGTACAAATACACGAACCTACCCTACATATAAGTAGGGGGCAAGCACCCCTGCACCCCCCCATGTGGGGAGCTGCACCCCACCGCCCTGCTACTTATATATATCCTAATGCCAAGGTCGCATTAAAAAGACAAAGACACTAAACCCACCACTACACACTCTACATTCCCCTCACACAAACGGGGTTTATATCATGTAGTCGAAGTGTGACAACTTCAAACGTGGTATGGTCGAGACCATATGTTCAAAGTTGCCATACTTCTAACTCAAAAAAAAAAATAGATAAAAATCAAGAACAATGTTCTGACAGCTGTAAGTAGGGGGGGCAAGCCCTTGCACTCCTCACACCGCTCGCTTAATATACCAACTCCGAGACTGCGCTACAGTGCAATAAAGGGAAAATTCCCTTTACTGCATTGAAGTGTGGTCTCAGAGTTGGTATATTTAAAGAGCGCGGGTGTGGGGGATGCAGGAGGGCTTGCCCCCCTGCTTACAACCCTTTATTTTCTTTTTTGTTGTGTTTTTTTTTTTTTTTTTTTCTGTATTTGAAATTCTGTAAGTTCGAACATTACAGTTCAAACATATGGTGTTCGAACTTACAGACTTTCGACTACATGATATAGACCCACACAAGCACACATCAGATATGTACAAACACCACCATCCTCAACACTTAGACACTCATACTCTTACCTACATACCGTAACCTACACCTACAACTTCTTAACACACTAACATACACTAAAATCCCTACCCCAAATCCTTATCATATAAACACTTACCTGAATCTCCAGCTATCCATTAACACCACCACAACCACTGATTTGACATTTCCGGATTCGGTTATGTGGACCTTTGTGCAACTGGGCTTTCGACATTTCAGTCTTGAGATACTGAAATTCGAGATTTCAGTATTTCGAGAATGTGAAGTGCACCCATATTTTTATTATTTATTTAAATTTTTATTTTACACTTGTTAACCGGGGGTGTCTGACTGAGCCGAAAAGGCTCTTTTTCAGATGAGACCCTGGGAGAAAAGCTCCACAGAGAAAAATTAGAGATACATTTAGATATTTAGACATGATCAGTATACACACAAATTACAATAGACATGTTTAATATATATATATATATATATATATATATATATATATATATATATATATATATATGACTGTGGTGGTGGCGCTGCGGTAGCGTTGTCACGTCATAGCAAGACATTGTCCTGTTCAATTCTCAGCTAGAGCATCTTCTGTGTGGAGGCATACGTGAATGGGGCGTGCCTTCGTTGAAGGTTGTGCATCAGGGCTGGTAACCCAGTACGTAAAAATCCACTACCAATCATTAGCGGACCGGAGTTCCACTGTGGCGACCCCTAACCGGGAAAAGCCGAAAGACACAAACAAATATATATATATATATATATATATATATATATATATATATATATATATATATCTATATGGGTCCTGGTCTTATGATCTAAAGTACGTTTCATCGAAACGTACATGATTGAAAATGCCCATTAGCCGAAAGGTAACTAAGCAAACAGTTGTTTGCATGGAGATTTAGTTGTGCATCAACTGTACTGTTGATTGTACAACTAAGCAAACTGTTGCTTAGATTGCGGTACAGTGGCGATAAGGGAATATTCCCTTATCCCCACTGTAGTGCGATCTCAGAGTGGGAATATTAAAGTAGGGGGTGTGGGGGGGCACACGTGAGTACTGTTTTATTTTTTTAGTTTTTGGCGTTTTTTTTTTTTTGTTTGTTTGTTTTTTTTTTGTGAAAGTGCATTTTCGATTTCGCGAAAGTGAGTTCAATCTTGTTCGTTTCGATGAAACCTACTTTCGATGGATCAACATAGATCCATATATATATATATATATATATATATATATATATATATATATACATATATATATATATATATATTTTTTAGATATATCTTAGGTTTGAGTGGCTACCTATTACATATGTCAGTGTGTGTCAGATATGTATTTGATCACTCCCAAATGGACAATGCTCATATCTGTCGTGGCTTATATTACTCTAACATATGCCCAAGTGTATCACTGTACGTGTCTTATTTGTAATGAATTTGTCAATTCTCAACTGTTTTGTCATGTCTTCTGTGTGAGGGTTTTCTCCTTGGAGATTCCTCTGAAAAGGGTTAATGCCAAGTTGGACTTTCTCAGTAAACAAAGGGAAATAAATAAATCCATACCTACTGCACATACATACATACATAAATACATAAATAAATAAGTCTCCCATTAATTGTACATTATTTTCTTTGTGTCAGTATAGATGTTCATACCCACATTAATGCATGGCAGTGAAGGCTCTAGAAAGACCATTTGGAGTACTCAAAGAAAGATTAAAATGCCTAATGTTAGGATATTCAGAATGCCTCTATGTTTCGAAAAAAAAATCATAACCAGTTACCTAATAATGACCATGTTATCACTATTTGAAAACCAGACCAATTTTGCCTGTCAGTGATCAATAAATAGTTATGTAACAATGGGATTGCTTTTTTCTTTAACAGTCCCACCAAAATTACCCATGTTTTCTTTACCTTTATACTGAATTATTATTTTAATTCTATCCTGTTCTTCCACCTTCATAATCCACTACCTTCCTAAATGACCTCTACTAAGTATTTAGGCATAGAACTCTTGCTTTGTTTTTTTATCTATTTAATTTACAAAATATATTTATAAAATTATTCATATTATGTGGAGTGCATTTTTTGTAATGGTACCTTGCACTCTCTTTGACTCTATAAAAGATCTATATCCATTATTTGTATAGGGGTGGCATTGATATGGGTTTTATATTTTACTTTTTAATTTATCATATAGCAAGGTTTATACATTAGTTCCTGTGTGTAGGCAACACTGCATTTTGGTTACACCTGTGAATCTATGATCTAGGTTGTCATATCATTCTGACTCACTTCACTAGGAGGCTGTCTTCTCACCTTATAAACACATTTGGTAAGTACAACACTTATATGCATGCAGCACAGAGTACCGCTACTAAACCCACTTACTCTGAGATTGTTAAGAAGCACTTCTTAAGTTATCCATGTTAAAGACAAATAAACCTCAGACATTAGTTCATTCAGTAACGCACCCACCTTCGCCCTTCATATCCATACCTTTGACGCATATCTCTAAGAGTCACAAGGGTATAGAGTGCAAGCCCTTATGGCCCACTGAGACTGCACCAAACCATGGTAATGTTTTAATAACAGGTGACTGTATTGTAGGGCATATGGACACCACCCTCACCAAGATGGATAAGAATAGGGTGACAGTTAGCTTTCTTTCTGAAACAAGGATCCAGGATGTAACAAGAGCTGTTGGATCCCTCCAGCCTGACAAATATGATTATGACCTGATAGTCATCCAAGTCGAGGTGAATTACCTTAAATGGTCTACCCAGAGGGATATGCAGAAGGATATGATTGGGCTTGCTATACATGTGTCTGAGATAGGAATGACACTGGTCACATGACTGGTATTCTGTCATCACTGAGAATGATACTGAAATTCAAAGACAATGTAATTGGAGTTAATAATTGACTATGTAGTTGATGTCATTCTAAGAGGATCCAGTATGTGTCAGTTTGGGATGAGATGGCTGACAAGTTTTCTTGCTTTGTCAGGAATGGTCTGCACTTCTTTTTCCAAGACTTTCATATTCTGGATAAAGCCTTTGCTGTCCCAGAGCCTTCTTTAGGCAAAGTTCATCTTAACAAAAAAGTGCCTGATGATGAGTTTGTCATGCAACTTCAATGTATGTGTAGTTGCAGAAACATAGATTCAGTCCTACTGACAGTTGTGGGGGAGTATTAGTATTTGTCAAGGATATCACGGCCTTACAACAGATTTCTTTGTAGTCCAAATCACCAGAAATAAGACTAATTAACATTTCACAGTTAGCTTTAGAATACCCTGTATGCCCCCTTATGAGTACAATAGCTATCTTAGTGCTCTAGATGAAATTTCCATTAAACCCAATACCTTTCTACTAACTTCAGTTATCCAGCAGTAAATTCTCTGAACTACTCTGCCAAGGGCTGGCATGTCCAGCACTTCCTTTTCTTTATAAATGCTAACTCTCTTTTTCAAATAGTTAACTTCCAACTAGGGGCCAGTATCCTTGCTCTAGTCCTCAAAAATATGGCCACTTCTTGCACATCTCCATATGTATCATCATTTCTTGTTAAATCAGACTATAATTTAGTGATCTTTTGGTACGGGATCTAGGCATTCTTCTTGATAATTCCTTATCATTTGACCATCGTGTCTCCACAGCAGTTCAGATAGCTTTTTATTTGGCCCATCTAATTTTGAAAGGCACCTCCACTAGATCCAAAGAAGACTTAATTCCCCTTTACTCGTATTTTATCATACCCATCACTGGATATAATGCACCTTTTGGCATGTATTTGTCCAAACATATCATACAACTTGAGTGACCTCAGAGATTTATAACTAAAAAGATCAGTGACCTCAAAAATGTTAATTATTAGGTCAGATTGGCAGCACTTTCTCTGTACTTAGATATGACTCTCCCAAGCCAAGAAAATCTCTCACTCTATATACTAAATTCCCAGATCTTAGACTTCAATCTCTATGACTCTTATTGAAAGATGGTGACATTCATCCCAACCCAGGCCCTATTACTACTACTACTCAACTCCATAACCCCAACCTCCATCCTATCCACTCCTTTACTAAACCACTTAACTCACTGCTATTAGCTCACCTCAACATACATAGCCTTAATAACAAAGTTACACAACTCCACGCTCTTCTAGATGTCTACTCCCTCGACGTTCTTTGTTTAACAGAAACTTGGTTAAAACCTTCAACTAAAGACAATTAAATCATCCAACCTGGTTATAATATTTTGCGTCTTGACTGTACAACCAAAAAGGGTGGCGGTGTAGCAATACTTTTTAAATCCAGCCTACAGATTACTACCTACAACTTGTTACCACCTCATGTCTCCAATGCTGAAATTCTTATTACCAAGCTCTAACTTAACAAAGTCAAATCCATTTTTATTATCTGTACCTATCTCCCTCCTGGTAATAATATTGCAACAATAGAAAATATCCTCTGTTGCCTATCTCATAATTTACCTCAAGAAACCATCATCCTAGGTGATTTTAACATTGATTGGAAATGTTTTAGCAGTTTAAACCCTACAAGCCATATAAACCTTTTTGGTTTTTCACAAACCATTACCGCCACTACCAGGATACACAAGCCTAATAATAAAGAAAGTATCTTAGACTGGATACTCACAAATAGTCATCTCCAGACATATGAATCTGGTACCCTCCCAGATGATGTAAGTGACCACTCACTAACCTACATCATCAGGCAAAAAACCAACCTACCCAACCCAACCATATCTAGAACAATTAGAACCAAGAAAAACTTTAACACCGATCTCTTCCAGAGGGAACTATGAACATGCAACTGGTCTCCCTTAAAATACCTCCCACTGGAGGAAGCTGTCAATTACTTTAACTCTAACTTCTTGGCCATACTAGGCCACCATGCACCAACCCACTCTATAAGAATGAGATCTAAATCTGCCCCATGGCTTTCAAAAGAAACCAGGCAAAAAATCAAGCTCAGAAATAAATACTGGAACAAATCGCGATCAACTAAAAACCCAGTAGATCAACAAAACTTCAGACAACTAAGAAATGAAACTAAAAAAGCAGTACTGCCTGACAAAAGAAACTACTACCTACAATTCCAACAGACCCACCATAATCAACCACAAAAGTTCTGGGCAAGTATTAATCAATTATTACACCCAGGTCAATCCATCACACCACACCCACAAGGCACAGACCAAGAGAATCCTAAACAGACTGCTAATACCATTAATGCCTATTTCACTGAGGCCATTCAAAATCTTACTAATCAGCTATCTACGCAGGACTTACCTATATCCAACTATATCACTAACCCACCCCCTCCTTTTCTCTTCCAACTAGTACCAACTATATACATTCTAGCCCTCATCCAAAAGCTCAAACCATGTACTCCTTCAGCTGATATGATTCCCGCTGAATACTTACAAAAGGCAGCCAAATCTATTGCATACCCCATTTCCATTCTTATTAATAGAACTATCACTGAAGGACACATCCCAAACACGTGGAAGGTCTCCCATATTATTCCCCTTCATAAGGGAGGTAACTCCACTGAACTCTCCAACTACTGTCCCATTGCCCTTCTGTCTCCCCTAACTAAGATCATGGAAAAATGCATCCATAAACAATTGCTAGACCACCTAATCCAATATAACGTACTTTCCAACTCACAACATGGTTTCAGGCCCTCACACAGCACTACTGCTGCCCTTCTTTCCTTCACTCACTGTAGCAACACAAACCGTAACCTTAATAGGCTTTCATCTGCACTGTTTATAGATCTGTCTAAGGCGTTCGATATGCTATAAAATGGTTCCAATCCTATCTAGAAAACAGACAACAGGCCGTGCTTTGGCATAATAGTCTATCTACCCATCTACCCATTAACATAGGGGTCCCCCAAGGGTCCATATTAGGACCCCTCTTATTTTCTATATTTATCAATGACCTTCACCTAGCAATCCCCCAAGCTACATGCATACAATATGCAGATGATTCGACACTTATATGCCCAGCCACATCCATATCTGAGCTTTACTCCCTCACCCAAAAGGTCTTTAACACAGTTGAACTATGGTTTACTCAACCCTGTCTCCTACTAAACCCCAAAAAAACTAAACTCCTCCTTTTCACTCCTACTAGTAAGTCCCCCCCACAATAAACCTCACAGTAACATCCAATAACAGCACTCTTATATCCCCAGACTCAACTACCAAACTACTTGGTATCACCATAGATAACAACCTTAACTTTGACACCCATATTAATAATACCTTAAAATCTGTTAATAGAAAACTGGGCTCTCTCTACAGGATCAAACCCTTTCTCTCTCCTGCAGCAAGAACAACTATTGCTCACACTCACCTAATTTCTACTCTCCTCTATGCCTCACCCATATACATTAACCTCTCTAAAATCAACCTTAATAAAATGGAAAGTGCCTACAATAGCATAGCCAGATTTGCCACAGGAAACCCTTTCAGAACCCACCTCTGTATTAACCTAAAGCAACTAGGATGGCTTGAATTACAAAATCAGCTTAAATTCCACCAACTTACCATTGCCCATAAAACCCTTTACCATCCTACTAATACCCCTATACTATCTACCCTCATTGTCCCCTACAACAATCTTAAGACCTTACGTTCGTCACAAAGACTTCTGGTAAATATTTGTAAATCTAACAACAGGGCTGGAGACTCTCTTTTCTGTAATACTGCTGGAAAATCCTGGAACCTTCTTCCTACTGAACTTTCCTCTGTTCCCTCAATATCACTCTTCAAAAACAAACTGAAACTTTTTCTCAGAACACAGTGGTTATGCCCTTGTACTAAACCTTACTGATCTATTACCTTTCTTCCTTGGATCTACCTACGCTCCTCTTTTCTATATTCTTGTTCCTTTTCTTACTAACAACAAACTTATTCCTCTCTAGATCTTCTCTTATTTTCTCCTCAAAACTTCTTCAATTAAACCTGTTTTTAACACATATTCTGAATATTGCAGCTCATACTTTTGTTGTCCTTCTTTATGCCAACCCGCTTACTAACAACTTATCTAACTCAGTTGCTATCCTTTAAATGTTATATTGCACCTACATCTGTATTATGTTAAGTGTTTTTTACTTAGCACTACACTAAGAACAAACGACCACTGAGATTATTCCTGGTCTTTCTTTCTAGCAATGTTTAACATGGAATTAATCTTTGTATATGTGATTATACTTTTGTGCTTCCTTGGAGCTTATCTCCCCGGGCCTCTACTGAAAATGGACATGTATCCAGTTAGACTAGCCCGGTCAACAAATGTAAAATAAATGTAAAATAAATAAATAAATACTTGGTCTATTGTAGACTCCTCTGTGGAAATCTGTATCTAGCATTTCAAGCCATCAAAGATCCAACCCTATTGCTTTGCAGAACTCTGGTACCTCAAATACTCAGTTAAAGAGTTAAATCTTCATCAGCAGATAAACAGGACATGTATGTTGGCATAATAGATTCATATCTTAGAGTACACCTCACTTTAGGAACAAACTTTCACTATATGTCAAGCAGAGCAGCCCTCCTGACATTTCGAAGGTTAACCTAGATAAATGGATGGCCAACCTTGAATTCTTCATTGATCTAGCTCGTCTTGCCCTCTTTGAGGCTAGAGGGGATGTTTGAATAGTGTTTTTTGGCTATGTTTGAAATGGTCTGTAGACTGAGTGCATTGTGCTTACCTATAAACCTGTGACAGAAAATGTCATCTTTGAGAGTAGTAGATATCAAGGACATTGCCTCTGAAACAACAGCAATAATGTTCTTCTTTTCAGCAACCACAGTATTCTAGTGTCAGAAAAAAGCAGGCAAAAACATTACTTTTGGCATCAAATAAAAAATGGATCCCAACCTCCACATAGCTTGTTTGTCCATTGGTCCATGAACCTGCTGTTGATTAGAAGAGTAGTTAGAGGGAGGAGGGTGGCATTGTATTTAGGTTTATAGGTGTGTACTAGGCTAATAGCCCTGGGGCCTTTACAGACCTAGCCATAGGATTACCCTGGCATTGTGCCACCCGACCTTAGCTCCCAGTGCCTCTGTTGAGTAGAGCCACTGGAGTTATCCCCGGGGTGAATTTTCTATTTCCCATCCACTCATCAAGATTTCTCTTGAAGAGGGTCAGCGAGATGCTCTGCTTGACATGTATGGGAAGTCTATTCCATAGCATGGGCAGACTCTGGGTTATGCACCTGTCCCTCCAGTATGTTCTGTTGATTGTGGTAATGAGGTTGAGGTCTCTGGAGTGTGTGGTGCGGAGGTATTGGGATTTCTTTAGATATAGCATTTCTAACAGAGCTGGGTCAGACATGGCTTTGTAAGTCAAGCAGAGATCGCCTCTAAGTAGGCGATATGAGACAGAGAATAGTTGGAGTTTTTTGAGTCTGTCCATACAGGACAAGTGTTTAAGGCCTAGGATCCTCTTTGTGAGGTACTTTTGCAGCCTCTCCAGTTGTTGCAGGTGTCTAGTGAGGTACATGCCAAATGGAGCAGTGTACTCGATGATTGACCTAATGAAGGAAGAGTAGAGGGAGACAATGACTTCTTTTTTCCTGGATGCAAAACCCTTAGATGTGCCACATAGAAGGACTTTCTGACCACAATGGCAATGTGGTGATCAAAAGAGAAGTTGCTGTCAACCTGTATTCCCAGATCCCTTATAATGCCTTCTGTGTTCAGTGGACTACCATCAATGTGGTAATTTATGGGAACCGGGTTTTTCCCAAAGGGGATGACGACACATTTTTTGGCATTGAGCTTAAGGCCATGGCTCTGACACCAGTCATTGGTCTCAGTGAGGCTATTCTGTAGAATGTCAACATCACTTGGGGAGTTAATAATAGCTCTCAACTTGCAATCATCTGTGAACTTTGTCAGCCAGAGTCCCTTCGTGTTGGCCTGGACTTCAGAGAAGTAGATACCAAACAGGAGAGGACCCAGGACCGAACCCTCTGGAATTCCACTCGTGACTAGTTGGCAGTCTGACTTGGAGTCAGCTACTTTCACACTGTGGGTTCTATCTGTGAGCCAGTTTGCAGCCCATCTAGTGATACTGGGTGTGATACCTAGCTTAGTGAGTCTTTCTATGATTCCTGAGTGGGAATGGTATCAAAGGTCTTGGCCAGATCAAGGTAGGCTGTATGAACCACCTTGCCTTCATCCACAAGAAGTCAACCAAATTGAGCAGGCATGATCTACCCTTCACAAAACCAAACTGCATGGAATACAGAGTCTGGAGATTCCCCATATCCTGGTTTATTAAGTACATGATGATGCATTCCATAGCTTTGCATATCAGACTTGTGAGGCTAATGGGGTGATAATTCCCAAGGTCTGTAGTTGCTCCTCCTTTGTGGAGAGGGATGACTGTAGCAGTGCGCCATTTGGTAGGGGCAAAGCTTGAGGTGAGGCTGTGATTGAACAGGGCACACAGGTGAGGTGCCAGTTCACTCTGTAGTTCATGTAGAATACAGCCAGGAATATTGTCAGGTCCCATAGAAGTTGTATTCTTGGCCTTGGACAGTGCTGTTTTAACCTGTGCAGCAGTAATAGTGGGTGCCTGGCAATCTACTGGCATTGCGAATGGTCCTTTGGGGGGAAAGGATAAAGTTGGCACTGAATCTGTCGGCCAGTATATTGGCAATATCTTTTGGTCGGTATGGGAGTTACCATTGCGCAGTAGCTCAGAGCAAATCTGGGTATTGCCGTGGAGATTCTTTACATAACTGTAGAAGGCCTTGTGGTTGTCTTTACTATCTGCTGCCATTCTGTTTTGATTGCTAGCTTTAGAGGATTTGATGAAGGATCTCAACTTTTTCTTGAGGCTGATAAGGGAGTTTTTTCAGTCTTGGGACTTCACCTTATTCCGCATCAGTTTCCTCCTTCTGTTGTAGAATATGTTTATGGCGGGGGACCACCAGATTGTCTTCCTTTTTTTGGAGGAGAGCAAAATCCTTTTCATTGCTGGGACTTCCTAAGTTTGTATTCTTGTTGACAAAAGGTATCATGGATAACTTATAAGAAATAAAGTATGAGTAAACAAACATTTAACAATCACAATATTCATTATTAATTATTCTAGAGGTACTGTTGCGTATGAACATGACTATTTTATTTTAAATATTGCCTCAATAACCTAACCATTTCTAAATATTTTGCTTGCATTTTATGCTTAAATATTATATTTATAATTTATAAATATTATATTTTAGGCAAAAATGTAACTTTCATTGGACTAGCATCACAATCTAGCACAGTACGAGGCTATGATGCTGAAAATGCAGTTGAAATGCAATCAGCCACTGCATGTTCCCAGACACAAAAAGAGACATCTCCTTGGTGGAGGCTGGATCTTATGGAGGAGTTCAACGTGTGTGCAGTAGCTGTAACAGCCAGGCCAGATTATTGTCCTGAACTGGCTGAAGGTGCAGAAATCTGGATTGGAGACTCAGTAGTAATGGATGGATACTCCAGTCAAAGGTAATTGGCTTCACTTTAAAACCTAACCATTCAAAGTAAGGTTAAAGGTTAGTGTTTATGAAAATAAGTTGTGTATATTCACTTGAAAATGAATTTTAAATTGTTTACAAAGCTTATGAACTTCACTGATGAGCAAGCAAAAATCCAAGAAATATCTAGCTACTATCACTGGCTTACAGAAGATGTTTGATCTTATTTAGCTGACACACATTAAGGCTTTTGTTAGTATTTATGTACAAAGACTTAATGATCACTTTAAATAGTTTTATTCTTTTGTTTTCATGGAAAAAGGGTTTATACAGTCTGCAAAGACACTTGATTTTATCCTTTCAAGGTATTGCATGTAGCTAGTTTTGTCCATACAGCATATTTTGTGACCGCATTTTTACACGTGGATAAAAGAAATAGGGGTCATCATAGAACATTTTTTTAAATAAATGCTTCAGTATTGCAGCAGTACACATTTTCCAAGGGATAGCAGTATAGAAGCAAGTCACTTTATCTATATTTCACAAAGTAATCTATTGATAGTCCAAGTCCAATCACCAAAATTGGATGCAGTTGTCTATATAGACTTTACGTTCTCTGAGTATTTTATAGAAAACCATTCTCAATCCAAAGAAATAGCACTTGAACTTTCCCTTGATTTCAAAAAGTGCTTTTGTCTTCACTGTATGTGAGCAAGTGTATGATGCACTGTATTGACACAGATTAGTCTGCATGTCCCCAGCATCCCCCACAGATCATCATCATCATCATCAAACTCTTTTTCTCATTTTCGTACATGGGGTTGGGGTGTCAAATCAACTGTCACCATCCATCTTGATTCAGTGCCAATCCGATATTCTTCAACAATCATGCCTGATTGTCACAGGTCTGCAGTCACACAATCCATCTATCCACAGCTCATCTTGCTTTTTTCCTGTCTTGTCCTAAATCTTCTTGACCAGATTGTCTTCTTTCCTGCACACATACCCAGACCACCATAATCTGTTCTATTTGACCTTCTCTGCATTTGGAGCTACTTGGGCTTCTGTTCTGATGCCCTCACTTTTTCATCTGTTCCACAGTGTGCATCTTACTACCCATCTCAGGCATCTCCATAACCTCTGGCTTCCTCATCTGCTCTGAAGCACTTCCCAGGTTTCTGTTCCATACATTAATACTGGTCATGATACTGTTTTGTATATCTTTTAAGCTGCTTTGTCATTTTTCTGCCATGCAGCACCCATAACACTCTGTGCCAGTAGGCTGCAGCCTGTCTGATTCTAGCTTTGACCTCCTCATTAAAATTCCCTTCTCTTCAACCACCCCTCCGAGATACTTGAAGCTGCTGACCTGTTTCAGTATTTTCCCTCCTGTCTCATTTCTCAGCTTCTTTTGATTTCCCCCATTTGCTGCCAAATTTGCATCTTCCCCATGCAAATTTGATGAAGTGAGTTCATTGCTGTCATACCATTGATTTCCAGTCAGACACATATATTTATTGGTGACTGTCATTCTGCACTTAGCCTGATCCCATACAATGATATTACTGAATAAAACAAACTATACCCAACAGGGTAAGGACTAGTAAAAATAAAAATCAAAACACAAAAATCACGAACTGCACCAAACTGTTTAATGAAGAGCTGAAACTGAAGGCTCCCAAATACTAAGCACTTAGTATTTGAGAGCCTTCAGTTTCAGCTCTTCATTAAACAGTTTGGTACAGTTCATGATTTTTGTGTTTTTATTGATATTACTGAATAGCTACAATAGATAATTTTAACATATAGTTTGTCTTCACCTGAAAACAGTCTGCACCTCAACAGGGAGGCTGGCTGCATCATTTGAGAAATGTTGATGTAAAAAGATTATTTTCAACCATGCAAGTAGGACATCTTTTGCCCTTTTATTTCTAGAGTGCTTTCTCAACAAATATCTTTTAATTGAAAAAAAAAGATTCTGTTACTTGTTTAAATACGCTTTCTTAGTAGTATGTAGCCAGCCTTTGGACTGATAAGGTGCACTCACTGTAGACATGTTAAAAAAAATAAGGGGACACTTTATGCCTGCTGTTTTGGCTATTAAGGCGATGCTTTACTTTGTAACACATGCTGAATCAACATCAGAGAGTGTGCTTTTCAACTTCCCTTTAACTGAGAGCAGCAAAGAGGAGCAACAGTCAGCACAGCTGCCTTACATCTCATGGATCTCTGTTCTATTCCGGGCTGGGGCATTTTGTGTGTGTGGAGCTTCAACATCTTGCCTGAGACTGTTTTTTTCCAGGTTCTTTGGCTTCCTTCTTCATGCCAGTAACATGTTCTTATGTGAATTAGGGGATGCTCCAAATTTCTCATAGGTGCATATTTGGAATGCATACAAGTGTGCACATATACTGTAACTGACTGGTGTTCTGCCCGGGATTGAAATCCTGCCTTGTGCCCATTGCTTACTAGAATAAGATCAAGACTTGTTAACATGAAATGGATAAGGTACACTTTGAAAATGTGCAGACAGATTAATATTTTGGTGACCAGATCAAATTAAATCTTTCTCTTAAAGCTTGCTTGATTATTTTCGCCTTTTAAGGTATCATGATCAAAAGACTTTTAAATCAGCTATGCAAGTCTACAGCAGCGGGAAGCTGGAGAGATTTATAGGCTGGCTTGTTAATGTAACATATTGGTATTTAGTGTTATATATACCTTTGTTGTAGTGCATCAGCTAGAGGCAATGATGTACAGAGAAGAACCAGCTTGCATATCTATTACACAAATAAGTATTTGGGAGGGCAGAGAGAAACACACGTGTCCAAACGCCCATCAGCTCGAGTATACACATTCTTCTAACTGGTGCAGTTGCACTTGTTGTATTACAACTGAATGAAGCACATAAAAAGCACCTCTTGCAGTGACATGATATAATTGTTCAAATGAAAGCTGTCAGTCCTTTGAATGGGGAGAAAAGCTATTTTGTAGGTCACACAAGCTACTTTGCAGAGATGTCACTGCTCCCAAAGGGAACAAATTATACAACAGGGAGCAGTCCAAGGAAATTCATACTCTCAAAATATGCTCCCCCATTTTCATCTCTATGGTAAAAGCAAAAGCAGGAGATATAACTCAGTACTGTCTGTGCTCACTGAAGTTACCCAGCCTTTGCAGACAGACTGCCCTGCTTACAGTAATTCGGAGTATCACTATATGTTAGAATATACTGTCTCTTTCCTCCTGTAACTAATGCCATTTGTTCTCCTTCATTTAACTTTGATATAAGACTAAGAATTTGATTTTCTATTTGCTTGTTCTGTACCACCTCAGTGTCAGCTGGCGTTTGTAACTAAAATGAGTGGCTGACAGACAGGACTGTTACCTTTAATCAGAAGTCTCTAGGTTCTATTCCCCTAGGTCTACCTTTACTCACTGAATTTGCACTTCTTTGAATCGTAAATTGCTGACTCCACTTCAGCGAAACACTATTCAACTGAAACCACAGACTACCAAACTGTTTCCCCTGGGAAACCACTTGGCCACCAAGGAAAAAAAGTCAACAGAAAGAAATTAAACCCACGCAAATGGGGGCCTTTGCACCCCCCCCCCACATCCCCCAACTAAATCTCCAAGATCACACTACACTGAGGAAAAAAGGCAAGGTTCACTCTGGAGACCAATATGTTCCCCACCACAGTGCCCCATTAGAAGTTTAAGACTAGATACAGTGAGTTTTAAAAATATAAAAATTAAATGTCATTCTTACAAAAAAGTTGGAGAGTGAATTATGCACTTGCATTTAAAAACATTTTTGAAAGGTAGGGCACGTCTCCTCCATCTCTCAGTGTGAAGGCTGCATTCTCATCACTTATACAAACTGACTGTGAGATAACTGTACTTCAGAGAATGGGTAACTCTCTGAGCTATACCAATATAGAACTTAGTGCATATTATCCCCAATAAAGCATTACATTTTCACTATTCCAGGGATAAGTCATCTTCCTCAAACTTTCATCTGGGATTCCCTCAGTCACACACAGGCAAAAGTCCACAAACAGATGTGGGCAAGGAAACATGCACATGAGTATGTGTCTCTGTGGGTCATACCGGGCAACCCACATATGTGCTACTCTTTAAAGCATGCTGTATAGTATATATTGTTTTATTGCTAACATGACATCTGCATCACACATCTTGCAGAAAGCATACTATCAGAACACATCCTGTATAATCATCATTACATCACAGCATCCTAGCATACACACCCAACACAAGATAGGCATTATTTTAGGCATTATTCTAGGCTAAATACTGACACCACGCTAACAATGGCTATGCATGTACATGTAAACAATACATATCATAATATAATGCAATGACAATACTAAATGTGGCTTGCAATACCCAGGCGTAATGCATCATGCACATCACTATATGCACCAGTGTCACTCAACATGTGACATTTGAATGCTTGCTGCACTTTTGGTACCTCACACATGGCATTCTTGTACTTTATGGCACATGGTCTCACACAATGGAGGCACAAGGAATTTATAAGATGTACATTCCTTACCCATTCATGTTACTATGGGACATTGCTGAATGTAGTGTCAAACAGCCTGTCATTTCCATGTACAGTACACTGGAGACATACCTGTATTATGGCCATGTGGCCTAATGGAAGGTGTTTGACTTTGGATCAGAAAATTGTAGGTTTAAGTCCTGCTATCATTGTCCAAAAGCAAGACAATAATTTTTGGTTGAGGGTTGGTATAATGGTTAAGGTGTTTACCTTTCAGTCATGAGGTACAGGGTTTGAGTATCACCTTTGAAAGTGAAATTGGCTGGGCTTAAAATGCCTCAGAAGGCAACTTACCTAGTACTGACCTATGAACCTATGGCATAAATTAACATGGTGCACAGAATGTGCACCTTGTAAAACTCTAGTAACAGTGATGTGGAAGCCACATCCATATCATGTACACGTTATTTCAATAGTCTTCACACACAACTGTTCCAACATTGTGTATTCTACCTGCCATTTGACAATGACATATCAACACACAACTTGCAGTTAAGTGAAATAATGTACTGTCTGTGTTAATGCCAGAGGTTTCTGATGACACTCCAAGAACTCTCAACTGTCCCTATTTTGCAGGATCATTCCTATTTTCAGTTCTGATTTCTCCCTGCACATAAGGTGGAGGTATGTCTTTATTTTCAAGCTTGCCTTACCCCTTCACACAGATTTCTTAATCTTTCCTCATTATGTGTGATTTTTGAAAATGTCTAATATGCAGAAAACCACACTACATGACCAGTATACTAGTTACACCAATAATTTATGCTTATATTTCTCCATAAATTTTGTCACTCTGTTTTAAACATGTTTTTGAGTAGTATCCCATGTTCCTACTGGAAGTGGGAAGAGTTATGTGCTACTTGATATTCAAATTTTATACTAATTACATATCCAGATCTGTTTTGGGTGGGTTTTCCTACTTTTCAAGGCCTCTTGTACCGTTTTCCATGGTCTGCATTTATGCAAATCTGGTTATGGCAGAGTGGGAATATGATAATATTAGAGAATTTATAGGCACAGACCTTATTTTTTACAGATGTTTTGTAAATGACGTCTTTTTTGTATGGGGAAGCTGTGAGGTCTCACTTTTGAATTTTATAAGGCATCTGAATAACAGTAGTAGTTTTTTTGTGCTTCTCACACAAGATGTCTAAAACCAACATAGAATTTTTAGATGTCATGGTTTTGGTAAACAGTGAGGGTTTCTTCACTACAGAATTGTATTGTAAAGAATGTTACTGTTCTTCTTTTTTACACAGAACTAGTATGCATCCTCAACACGTCTTCTCTAGTATAGTGAATGGACAGACGTTGAGAGTAGCTAGGCTAACAGTTAATAATGACATTTTAAAAGAGAACTTAGAAAAACTTAAGTCAGAGTTTGTAGGCAGGGGATATGAGCAGAAGGCTGTATCTAAAGCTATAAGTACTGCTTTGAGAAAAAGGGGTGGCAAAGCCAGACCTTATTTTTCTGATATGAAAACGCCAAATAGGAATAGTAGTAGGAGTATACAAGGGGTACCTTTGATCTTTCCATACAGTTCTGATGTTAAATATATTAGGAATGTCTTATATAAGAATTGGCATATTTTGCACACAGATCAGGACATTTTAGAAATAGTTGGTCTACGTCCGAGAGTGGTCTACAAGAATAGGAATACACTAAAGCAACTATTATGTTATCCTAATAAAAGAACTAGTCAAGAGCCTTTTTTAAAAGGCATGACGAGATGCAATAATTGCAATTTTTGTCAGTTCATTACTCAGGAAGAATATTTTATACACCCGGACACTAAACGTACATGGCAGTTTAAGGTGCAGGCTGATTGTAACACCAAGAATGTGATATATCTGGCCCAATGTTCTACATGTGCTAAATTCTATGTAGGAAAAACAAATAGAAGACTTTGTGAGCATATAAGGGATCATGTTTACTGTACAAGGAAAGAATTATTGAATAGTGCTTTAGCTAAGCATACGGTAACTGAAGGCACTACACATTCATTTTTGTTTCAAGTAGTACAAGTTATACACAGCAATATTAGGCAGGGGGATATTTATGCTTATACTGATACAATGGAAATGAAATGGATATTTAGACTGGGAGCGCATTTGGGCTCCGGTCTTAATGATACTGTTTTTATTAAACCAGCATTAAAAGGGCGTAAGCTGCCTAAGAAATGAGCTTATTATGTATATGTTTTAGTGACATTTTGTATTTTATACTTGTTTTATTTAGTATCTCTTTAAATTTGTATGAATCATTAATGACAGGTGAATTTTTATTGGTCTGTTTGAATTTGTATAGGATCTATTTAAGTTGCTTCTTTCAAGTTTTGCATTGTCTGAGGAAGCACCAAAGGGTGTGAAAGCGCTTACAACTACAAAATAAAACATTGCTGTTTTAGCTGTTGGTGTCTCCATGTTTCTGCACAGCTTTTCTTTTTGGTTTGTGTTTTTTACTGTATCTGCTGTGCAGTTTATCGCTGAGTTCCATTCTTTTGGATAATGGTTAAGGTGTTTACCTTTCAGTCATGAGGTACAGGGTTTGAGTATCACCTTTGAAAGTGAAATTGGCTAGGCTTAAAATGCCTCTGAAGGCGACTTACCTAGTACTGACCTATGAAACTATGGCATAAGTTGACATGGTGCACAGAATGTGCACCTTGTAAAACTCTAATAACAGTGATGTGGAAGCCACATCCATATCATGTACACGTCATTTCAATAGTCTTCACACACAACTGTTCCAACATTGTGCATTCTACTTGCCATTTGACAATGACATATCAACACACAACTTGCAGTTAAGTGAAATAATGTACTGTCTGTGTTAATGCCAGAGGTTTCTGATGACACTCCAACAGGGCCGGTGTTAGCATTTTGGGGGCCCCCAGCAAATGTCAAGTTGGTGGCCCCCTAGGCACTTCCAGTATAAGTATCATCATGTCATTGCCACACCTCCTAAGAAACCTATTAGTTTGTGCTGCAATCTTTTAGGAGTAGTACGCACAGACAGACCTTAGCTACAAGCTGTTATATTACAACAGTCCTATATACCACACTTTGTTGACCTGTCTAACGAAGGGACACTGGCATTTATTTGCAACAATGATACATTGCAACAACTATATGTACAGGTCTGGACTTAAATGAAGTGATGACTAGGCCTACTGATTCAACCCCCCCCCCCCCGCACACACTCCAGTCCCCTCCTCTAATCCACCACCCCCTTTTGGGCTCCCCATGCCATGCACATTACTTTTTCCTTCCTTTTCCTACATTTTGCCTTACTGTCAGCTTTTTCAATAAGCCATAACTTTCTATAAGCTCTGAAGTGCATTTTAAAGGTTTTTTCTACACACCATTTTCATCCAATAATGGCTTGAACAAAAATTATTATTAAGGAAAGAAATTCACTGTTGCCGTTCAGCTTTAGTTTTCTTTGTATTCTTTCAGCACTCCTTTCCTGACCAAGACAGCACAGTAATAACCATTTAGGAAATAACTCAATTAAGCTGGTTCCCTCAAAGCCATAGGGGTTATATATGTGCCCTGGGATGCATTTTAGAGCATTTTCTCAGCATTTTACTCCAATGGTGGCCTAAACAAAAATCATGTAAAAGAAAATAATTTCAGTCTTTTTTTTTCTTTCAAGGAAGACATAAGTTGTGCCCAAGGCTTAATGGTCAAAGCTGACAAAATAGTAGCTCACAATAAACTAACAAGCCAGTTGTGGAAATACATAGGTCTTGTCTGGGAATACTGCCTCCTTCCCTAAGTAACTCCCCCACTAAAGGTAGTCACTGCCTATACATCCCTCCGGTGTTAGAATAGGATGAAAGCAGAGGTTTAACTTGCCTTAGCCATCTATTTCAAGTGACTGCTGATATATGTATATATAGCATGCTTCCACACCCCTAAACCTCAAAGTCAGCCCCATGTATATGTGCCTGATGTGTGATTGTGAGAATGATTTCAGTAATATATTCTAATTTGTTGCTCTTAGACAGCATACCACCCCTACACAAGCTATAGTAACTTTCTTTTTACACCTGTGTGGTCTGTGAGAAAAGTAAACAATGACCACACTGTCCTCAGCTCAATCACAAGCTATAATGAATTCATGTGCACACCTTTAAGGTTTGACTATGATGAAAATTAAAGTTGTAATAACCGCACAATCCCCAGATCCCAGCAGCTTTCTGTATACACACATTTGAGCAGGGCTGGTTTTAGAATGGGTATGGTTGAAACCAGAGGCTATTAGCTTTATCCTAAAAGGTTCATATTTCAGCATTGTTCAGGTTAAACAGCTCAGTCAGAAAACTGATACATTTTTTGTCCTCATTTTTCTTCAGTCAGCAGTAGCTTTTGTGGGGGTCCCCACAGAGTCAAGGATGATTAAGGGAGCCCCCACTATCCATTTATACAGTCTGGTACTGCCACACCAGATCAGTGACTGCAGTTTAGCAGTCGTCAAATAGCAACAGGGGTAAGTCACTTATTTACCTAATTGAGCAGTAATGCATACCTGTCACTGTCCCTGATTTCACAGACCTTCAATGATTTTGTTCATACATTTACTTTCTCCTTCACAAAAAGTTTGGTTTGCTGGTAAATCTTTCAGGATTACAAACAGTCAATTAATCCAAACATCTGAGTTTTATACTTATAGTCCAAAAATATGTGTTGATGCAAAAGGTGTCGTTCTACTATCTTTTTAAGTGCATTAGAGTAATATTTAAAATGTAGTCTTTATTCTGAGCCTTTATTATTTTTGGGATTGCACTGAATTCTTAAGTAAATGAATTGAGTGTTGTACTATCTGGTGTTATGCTTGTATTTATAAAACTCCCTAAAAGAGAATACCATCCCTGATTATCAGAAGTATAAGCTCTTCTTAAAATCCAAACTTTGCACCAAGACAAGTCACTCCGGGCTGCTGATCTCTCTAGTGCTTACCTTGGTCACTCAGGGCTGCTGATCTCTCTAGTGCTTACCTTGGTCACTCCGGGCTGCTGATCCCTCTAGTGCTTACCTTGGTCACTCTGGGCTGCTGATCTCTCTAGTCCTTACCTTGGTCACTCTGGGCTGCTGATCTCTCTAGTGCTTACCTTGGTCACTCTGGGCTGTTGATCTCTCCAGTGCTTACCTTGGTCACTCTGTGCTGCTGATCTCTCTAGTGCTTACCTTGGTCACTCTGTGCTGCAGATCTCTCCAGTACTTACTTGCTCATGTTCATTATCAGCTTTATCCTAACAGGGTAATATCACAGCCCTGTTCAGGTTAAAGAGCGTAATTAGTAAATTAATAAATTTTTCTTCCTCATTTTTCCCCAATCTGCAGCAGCTTTTGTGGGGCCCCCACACAGTCAAGGATGATTGATGGGGTCCCCCTGCAGCCACGGGTATAGCAAGTGGAGAAAATGTCCAACAGCAGGATTTAACTAAGTCACCGACATTATGTCAGTGGTAAAATATTTAATAGAATTCTGATGTCTGTTACTTGACAAAACACTGTTACATCTTCTTCTTCTTTTGGCTTTTTCACGGTTAGGGGTTGCCATAGTGGATCACCTGCTCGCTCATGATTGGCAGTGGAGTTTTAAAACACCATTACTACAACCAGAAATATCTTTTGAATTTTAAAGGAGGTATACATAAGAGTTATCCATGTAGTTTATTAAGTATACAAGAATGCTATACTAGATTTTGTTGGTTTGACAGACTTAACAAAATATCAGGATAAGATAACTTGTTGTGGTTGGGGGCCCCCAGAGAACAGGGGGCCCCCAGCGACCACAGGGTTCGCTGGTGCCTAAAGCCAGCTATGCACTCCAAGAACTCTCAACTGTCCCTATTTTGCAGGAGCATTCCTATTTTCAATTCTGATTTCTCCCTGCACATAAGGTGGAGGTATGTCCTTATTTTCAAGCTTGACTTATCCCTTCACACAGATTTCTTAATCTTTCCTCATTATGTGTGATTTTTGAAAATGTCTAATATGCAGAAAACCACACTATGTGACCAGTATACTAGTGACACCAATAATTTATGCTTATATTTCTCCATAAACTTTGTCACTCTGTTTTAAACATGTTTTTGAGTAGTAACCCATGTTCCTACTGGAAGTGGGAATAGTTATGTGCTACTTGATATTCAAATTTTATACTTATTACATGTCCAGATCTGTTTTGGATGGGTTTTCCTACTTTTCAAGGCCTCTTGTACCGTTTTCCATGGTCTGCAGTTTGGGAGCTATGCATTACTTCACTGTTGAAGTAGCCATTACAATATCAGACATATCTTGATAAGGATGCCGTATTACCAGCCAATTTACAAACCTTCATGCACCTTCCTAGCATGTCAGGCAGTAGAAACCAGGTTCTCTCACCACGAAGCACTTAGAATATTTAACAAAAAGTCCAATTCCACCAACATGAAATAAAACAGCACCAGTTTTCAACACAAAATTGACCGTAGACCAGGATGAATTAAACGAAAAAGAGCATTTATTAGAATGTGAGCGCTTTCGCGTAGCAACTACTACGCTTCATCAGACAATATACAAACATTTAAAACTTCCATTTATATAGCGTAACACAGTGAAAAGGCGCCAAAATTAATATAAGTAATTACTTCATTAAACAATTAATCAATTAAACCAGATAAAATAAGATAAAATATATTCAAACATTTCCAATAGACCTTATACTTATGCAGTGTCAGTCAAAGTCAAGCAATATTAAATTGTGTATTGTTTCCTTAGAAATATATATACGCAATTAGAACAAAATGCTTACCAAATAAATAAATATTAAACATTGAATGTTCTGTGCAAAAATGCAATAACATAATATTAATAAAATTCAGGATGATTAATATAATTATGTTATTATTGTAAAAATATATATTATTATTATAAAAACATATGTATATATGAATGAATGAATAAATAAATAAATAGAAGAATAAATAGATAAAATTATGTGAAACAAGCAATTTATACATTGTTTGAAGTTATATGTGAATTTATATTGTCAAAATAATAATGTATGAATATCTATTATAGGACAGGACCATATGAATCAGTTTGATACATAGACCTACTAAATGCATAACCATGGCTCAAATAAAATGCATTCTGAACTGATAGAGTGAAAATATATGAAATATATGTAAAAATATATGTAAAAATATGTATATAAAAAATATGTATATAAAAAAGTATATGAGCATATAAAATGTGAAAATAAAAATAATGTATAAAAAATTTTTAAAAATGAATTCTGAATGGAATCTGAATAAATATAGATATATAAATTTAAACTGAGATGTAAAAACATGTGCAATTATGTATATAGAAACATGTTTGAATAATGAATAAATACTAAAATGAAAGGATACAATGATATATATAGCTTATCTAGCTTCCAAAACAGGTTTGATAGAAATATAGCTATTGATGCCAGGGGGTATATGAGCAGCCAATCTTAGAATCCATTTCAGTTCTTTGTTATTTAGAGACAAAACATTATCACCACCTCTTTTATTACTTATGATTATTTCTAAAACTCTAAAGTCAAACTGATGTGAAGGATATTCTATTATATGTTTCCTTATTTTCAAGCTTGACTTACTCCTTCACACAGATTTCTTAATATTTCCTCATTATGTGTGATTTTTGAAAATGTCTAATATGCAGAAAACCACACTATGTGACCAGTATACTAGTAACACCAATAATTTATGCTTATATTTCTCCATAAACTTTGTCACTCTGTTTTAAACATGTTTTTGAGTAGTAACCCATGTTCCTACTGGAAGTGGGAATAGTTATGTGCTACTTGATATTCAAATTTTATACTTATTACATGTCCAGATCTGTTTTGGATGGGTTTTCCTACTTTTCAAGGCCTCTTGTACCGTTTTCCATGGTCTGCAGTTTGGGAGCTATGCATTACTTCACTGTTGAAGTAGCCATTACAATATCAGACATATCTTGATAAGGATGCCGTATTACCAGCCAATTTACAAACCTTCATGCACCTTCCTAGCATGTCAGGCAGTAGAAACCAGGTTCTCTCACCACGAAGCACTTAGAATATTTAACAAAAAGTCAAATTCCACCAACATGAAATAAAACAGCACCAGTTTTCAACACAAAATTGACCGTAGACCAGGATGAATTAAATGAAAAAGAGCATTTATTAGAATGTGAGCGCTTTCGCGTAGCAACTACTACGCTTCATCAGACAATATACAAACATTTAAAACTTCCATTTATATAGCGTAACACAGTGAAAAGGCGCCAAAATTAATATAAGTAATTACTTCATTAAACAATTAATCAATTAAACCAGATAAAATAAGATAAAATATATTCAAACGTTTCCAATAGACCTTATACTTATGCAGTGTCAGTCAAAGTCAAGCAATATTAAATTGTGTATTGTTTCCTTAGAAATATATATACGCAATTAGAACAAAATGCTTACCAAATAAATAAATATTAAACATTGAATGTTCTGTGCAAAAATGCAATAACATAATATTAATAAAATTCAGGATGATTAATATAATTATGTTATTATTGTAAAAATATATATTATTATTATAAAAACATATGTATATATGAATGAATGAATAAATAAATAAATAGAAGAATAAATAGATAAAATTATGTGAAACAAGCAATTTATACATTGTTTGAAGTTATATGTGAATTTATATTGTCAAAATAATAATGTATGAATATCTATTATAGGACAGGACCATATGAATCAGTTTGATACATAGACCTACTAAATGCATAACCATGGCTCAAATAAAATGCATTCTGAACTGATAGAATAAAAATATATATGAAATATTTGTAAAAATGTATGTAAGAATATATATATATATATATATATATAGAAAAGTATATAAGCATATAAAATGCGAAAATAAAAATAAAAATGTTAAAAAATTTTTTAAAAACGAATTCTGAATGGATTCTGAATAAATATAGATATATATATTTAAACTGAGACATAAAAACATGTGCAATTATGTATATAGAAACATGTTTGAATAATGAATAAATACTAAAATGAAAGGATACAATGATATATATAGCTTATCTAGCTTCCAAAACAGGTTTGATAGAAATATAGCTATTGATGCCAGGGGGTATATGAGCAGCCAATCTTAGAATCCATTTCAGTTCTTTGTTATTTAGAGACAAAACATTATCACCACCTCTTTTATTACTTATGATTATTTCTAAAACTCTAAAGTCAAACTGATGTGAAGGATATTCTATTATATGTTTCCTTATTTTCAAGCTTGACTTACTCCTTCACACAGATTTCTTAATATTTCCTCATTATGTGTGATTTTGAAAATGTCTAATATGCAGAAAACCACACTATGTGACCAGTATACTAGTGACACCAATAATTTATGCTTATATTTCTCCATAAACTTTGTCACTCTGTTTTAAACATGTTTTTGAGTAGTAACCCATGTTCCTACTGGAAGTGGGAATAGTTATGTGCTACTTGATATTCAAATTTTATACTTATTACATGTCCAGATCTGTTTTGGATGGGTTTTCCTACTTTTCAAGGCCTCTTGTACCGTTTTCCATGGTCTGCAGTTTGGGAGCTATGCATTACTTCACTGTTGAAGTAGCCATTACAATATCAGACATATCTTGATAAGGATGCCGTATTACCAGCCAATTTACAAACCTTCATGCACCTTCCTAGCATGTCAGGCAGTAGAAACCAGGTTCTCTCACCACAAAGCACTTAGAATATTTAACAAAAAGTCCAATTCCACCGACATGAAATAAAACAGCACCAGTTTTCAACACAAAATTGACCGTAGACCAGGATGAATTAAACGAAAAAGAGCATTTATTAGAATGTGAGCGCTTTCGCGTAGCAACTACTACGCTTCATCAGACAATATACAAACATTTAAAACTTCCATTTATATAGCGTAACACAGTGAAAAGGCGCCAAAATTAATATAAGTAATTACTTCATTAAACAATTAATCAATTAAACCAGATAAAATAAGATAAAATATATTCAAACGTTTCCAATAGACCTTATACTTATGCAGTGTCAGTCAAAGTCAAGCAATATTATATTGTGTATTGTTTCCTTAGAAATATATATACGCAATTAGAACAAAATGCTTACCAAATAAATAAATATTAAACATTGAATGTTCTGTGCAAAAATGCAATAACATAATATTAATAAAATTCAGGATGATTAATATAATTATGTTATTATTGTAAAATATATATTATTATTATAAAACATATGTATATATGAATGAATGAATAAATAAATAAATAGAAGAATAAATAGATAAAATTATGTGAAACAAGCAATTTATACATTGTTTGAAGTTATATGTGAATTTATATTGTCAAAATAATAATGTATGAATATCTATTATAGGACAGGACCATATGAATCAGTTTGATACATAGACCTACTAAATGCATAACCATGGCTCAAATAAAATGCATTCTGAACTGATAGAGTGAAAATATATGAAATATATGTAAAAATATATGTAAAAATATGTATATAAAAAATATGTATATAAAAAAGTATATGAGCATATAAAATGCGAAAATAAAAATAATGTATAAACATTTTTAAAAATGAATTCTGAATGGAATCTGAATAAATATAGATATATAAATTTAAACTGAGATGTAAAAACATGTGCAATTATGTATATAGAAACATGTTTGAATAATGAATAAATACTAAAATGAAAGGATACAATGATATATATAGCTTATCTAGCTTCCAAAACAGGTTTAATAGAAATATAGCTATTGATGCCAGGGGGTATATGAGCAGCCAATCTTAGAATCCATTTCAGTTCTTTGTTATTTAGAGACAAAACATTATCACCACCTCTTTTATTACTTATGATTACTTACTCCTTCACACAGATTTCTTAATATTTCCTCATTATGTGTGATTTTTGAAAATGTCTAATATGCAGAAAACCACACTATGTGACCAGTATACTAGTGACACCAATAATTTATGCTTATATTTCTCCATAAACTTTGTCACTCTGTTTTAAACATGTTTTTGAGTAGTAACCCATGTTCCTACTGGAAGTGGGAATAGTTATGTGCTACTTGATATTCAAATTTTATACTTATTACATGTCCAGATCTGTTTTGGATGGGTTTTCCTACTTTTCAAGGCCTCTTGTACCGTTTTCCATGGTCTGCAGTTTGGGAGCTATGCATTACTTCACTGTTGAAGTAGCCATTACAATATCAGACATATCTTGATAAGGATGCCGTATTACCAGCCAATTTACAAACCTTCATGCACCTTCCTAGCATGTGCTGTAAATTTGCCTTAGCATGACAGGATGTGTTAGTGTCATATGAACATATGGACATGCAAAAACTCAGAACTTTCTAACCATTAGTACACCCATGCAGACTTTCATCAGCTTTGAGGCTTGTGGTATTGATGGTCAGCTGCAGCTACATATATATATATATATATATATATATATATATATATATATATATATATATATTAGTCAGATATTTATCCCATTGTGGAGTCTTCCTTCTAATTTAAAGATTTTATCAAGACATGCATTCCAGCTGTATTTTCTGAATGGTTAAGGAACATGTTAGGTCATGTCATATTTTCCAGGAGTAGGCTAAAACTGTCGAGTAGGCCTAATTCCATCTACATATTTCTTGAAAATAAATGCCTTAGATATTTAGAATGAGTGACCATGTCCTCCAGTTCCCTAGCAGTGGACCTCAGCCTAGAAAGAAAAGAAAAAGAAGTTCATAATAGAAGTGAGTGATGGAACCCAGATGTCTACAGCTGTTGTATTATCCTAGACTGATGACTCCAGTGAAGCATTCATGTAGCACCCACACCATCAAGCTGCTTCTGCTGGGCCCCCTACCATATCCCCTTCAGATGCTACTATGTCCCAACAGGCTGTTCATCTGGTATAGTCAGCTGGGAGGGTAGTAGCACACATTAGTTTGTTTGAGGGGGAAGGAGGCATATATCAACTACCAGTGAGAGAAGAAGTTGGGGAGTCACTCATGGGGTTACTTCCTATGGATTCAGTATCAAAAACAGTATGTCTTAAGGTTCCAATGAAGGACAATCAGAAAATAAAGCATTTATGTTCTCTTCCTACACTATCTTCTCAGAAAGGGACCCAGAAGGATTGGTTTAACTTTGTGCAGGTATAATTTATGGGTTATCCACTTCCTTCAACCCTCCTTTACATCCTTTTCTTCTTCTTCCACTCTAGGTAAGATCAAGAAAGTTCCTTCTGCCTGTGTGGAAGACTTTTTTACTGAGTTTGATCAGGTAGGATTAGACTATGCCTCATAAATCTCTTCTCCCACTACCTGTGAGTCAGAATTAGAAGATACACTTTCATTTGTTTCCCTAAATATAGAAATCATCTTTGGAGATACTATTTCCAATATGAAATATTTCTTTAAGTGGCAAGAAAGAGGTGTTAGATTGACAAAAGAGATATGAACTCTTCAACATGGATTCCAACAAATCTGTGGTCACCCACCCCCCATTTTGAGTGCATTACAGGATGCCTTCTCAGCACAGCCGCATCAGTATCTCCAGATTCTCAATCCCAGATCCAAGAAACAGGTTTGTCTATAAGAAACCTACTGCAAACTCTACCATTATTTCTCTAGATGGGGACAGAAGTACTAAAAACTTTTTTTTTCAGCAAATCCTATCCGAATGACAAGGACAGTCATGCCTTTGACAGCTTAGCCTCTAGGGCCAAAAGTATTTACTTATTTATTTCAATATTTAACTATTTTAAAATAGTATTTATTTTTCTTTGACATCCAAGATGGCTGATGTTCAGTGACCAAGTTTCCTGAACTTTCCAAGAGGACAAAAAGAAGGTCAACGGCTTTAAAATTCGACATGAAAAGGGTGTAAAACAAGCTCTGTGTTTCTTTCTGTGAAGACAAAGGGAGGAATTGCTTGTGAACTATAATAGATGCTGAGAACTAGTATTTTATTTAAGGATACGATGTTCTCAACTGTATTTGAATTTAGAGAAGTTATAGGGAAAGAAAGAAAAACATGAAAGGCATTTTTTACCTTGATAAACTTTTATCTTTTGAGAGGTTCTTTCTGGATTATGAAGAAGAAAGACTAGATGAACAGAGTCTACTACTAAATTTCCTATTTATTAACAGAGTACACTCTCCCCAAAATATAGTTGGTTCATAAAAAAGAGAAAAAAGGGGAAAAACAACTTTCTTTCTCTTTCTATAAACTCTTCTCTATCATCTATCTTTTTTAAAATTTTGGTTAATAGTTTCCTTATATACATCAAAATTCTGTAGTCTTTCCAGTTTTGCCATTTGAATACTTCTTTTCTATATTTTTCTTTTGGATTGATCCAACAACTTGTCGAGTCTTTATAAAATTCTTTCATGTTTGTGTGAACTTGCCATAATTGTTGTATTATATCCTTTGCATGTTCATTCAGTTCTAACTCTTTAATGCTTGTATTCCTTTTCCTATCTTTATGTAATACCCTTTTTCTTGTATTTCTATCCATTTGGCTAGATGGTCTGAAAATTGTGTAATTTTATGCCCTTGATGTAGTATACTCAAGCTGTCTGAAACTATAAAATAATCGATTTTGATTCTTAAATTACTTCTTTGATGTGTCCATTTGTTATTTTCCCATACATACATTTTATTATATTTAATCATTTCTAGGATTATTTTAACATCTGCTCCTTCTTTTCATCTGTGTGATAGATCACAACTGAAGTCTTCCATTACTATTACTTCATGTTTAAACTTACATGATCCAGTATTTTTCTAAACATAAATTCTCTTTGTTTCTGTAAGGTTTATACATACAATGTGATTACTCTATAAACTTGATTTTTATATTTTATGGTTAGTATTACTATTCTATGAATGCGTACTATGATATAATCTAATATATCTATCCATTATTTGCCTCAGATGGCTATATCAGAGCATTTTTCATTACCTAAATTCCAAATAACTTTACTTTCCCATAATCCACTTATTTGTTCTCTTTCTTCATCTGTTGTTATTCTAATATCTGTAGGTTCTATAATGTCCATATCTAATGTTTTACACCATCCTACCACTCCTATCCTATGATGAATATTATTTATGCTGTTAACATTAATGGCTAAGATTTTCACTTTAATAAATTAATTTTTATTTTCATCCTTCTCTTTTTTACTTTCTCTTACAGTTACATTTTTGAACTTGTGTTTTATATCCTTTACTCTTACCTATTGAACCTCTTTTGCTTCTTATTTTACCCATTTACTTTCTCCTTCATCACTTGTATTACTTATTTCTTCTTCCTCATTTGTTTCCTTATCTTTTACTTCATTCATACTCTCTCTCTCACACATCCATTGTTAGCTCAATTTCATTCATCTGTTCATTCTGCATTTTCTCTATAGTGTCTGATATAATTTTCTCCTTCTTCTGTTCTTGTACTAATGTTGTTTCTTGTCTTTGTTTCTCTAATTCTGTACAATCCATCCAAGAATGACCGATCTTTTCACATTTTATACACTTTTGTTTACATTTCTTTGCTTTGTGATACATTTTTCCTCATATAAACATTTTCTTTTGTCACAGTTACTAATTAAATGATCATCCTTGCCACATAAAAAACATGTATTGGGTTGTCCCCAGTATCTCATCATGCCTCTGTTTCCATCAGTATTAATTACATTAGGTAAATGTACAATTTTTTCATCTTGCATTTTCAGTATTAGACCACATTCCCAACCACCAGTCCATAGCCCTCCATTATCATATATCTTTGTTACATATATAACATCTCTACATATAGTCTTTAAATATTCTTTTAAATCATCTCTTTCAGTTTCAGTTCTAAATTGTACAAACACTTTCTTCTTGGCTTCTCTCTTAAAAACCTGTATTACATATAAGTTCCAAGGATAAATGTCTTTTCTTTTGTTATATTGATCTAAAAATTTTTTCATGTGTTGAGCCGATACAAAAAAAAAGTTACAAAATGTATCCTTATTAATACAAATAAAGGCTCTTGCCTTCTCTGGGTTCTTATCCCCAGTGGTGCTTTTCATTTTCCTAAATCCTGTCCATTATCTCTTCCCACAATGCTGCTTTTTCACTTTCTGGTTCGCTTTGATCTAATAATTCTTTTAGGGAGACGAACAACACATTAATGCATTCGGTCAAACAACTGTTCCTGTCATCAATTCCCTCATACTAAAAAATTACCCAACCAATCCAGGGCCTTTATTCTAAAAGCAATTTGAGTTTAGTCTTCAAAAATCTTCCAGTCAACAGCCTCTGGAAAATATATCACGTCATCCCACTCCATAAAGGTGGTAGCTCCTCAGACATATCCAACTATAGACCCATTGCCATTTTTCCCCACTAGCCAAAATAATGAAGAAATGTGTACACAACAAACTAATGCAATACCTTACACAGAATAACTTCTTATCCAACTCCCAGCATGGTTTCAGGCCATACCACAGCACCACCTCAGCCCTCCTTTCCTTTACTACTGCCATAAACCAAAACAGAAATGACAAGAGGCTAACCTCTGCCCTCTTCCTTGACCTATCAAAAGCCTTTGACATGGTCAACCATGAACTTCTCATACTGTCTTTAAAATCTATTTCCCTCAATAAGCATGCTGTCCAGTGGTTCCAGTCCTACCTGACCGGTAGACAACAGGCAGTACTATGGCAGGGTAAACCCTCCATTCAGCTACCTCCCACACTTGGTGTCCCTCAAGGCCCTATACTTGGTCCGCTACTCTTCTCTATTTTTGTCAGCAACCTTCACACTGCTATCCCTAAAGCTACCTGTATTCAATATGCAGATGATTCCACTCTGATCTGCTCAGCCATCTCCCCATCCGAACTGCAAATCTTAACCCAAAATACATTTAACACCATTGAGAACTGGCTCACCAACCAATGCCTGCTACTGAACCCCAATAAAACTGAACTTCTACTCTTCACCCTCATTAGTAGATCTGCCACACTGTCATTCTCTGTCACATCTAACAATGGTACTACTATCTCCCCAGGTCAACACACTAAACTTCTAGGGGTTATCATAGACAATAATCTCAAATTTGACCTACAGGTCAACAAAACCATACAGACCCTGAATAAGAAGCTAGGATTACTGTATAGAAACAAGGCACTTTTAATCCCACTGGCTAGGACTGTAATCGCCCGATCACACCTACTGTCTACTCTTTTATATACCTCGCCTGTACTCTCAAACCTCAACAAAACCGAACTAAGTAAGCTATCCCATAGCTACAACCATATTGCCAGATTCACAACTGGCTCCACCTATAGAACCCACCACTGCCAGAACCTGAGACAACTAGAGTGGCTAGAACTGCCCAGCTTAATACAATTCAATCAACTCTTAATAGCGCACAATGTTCTGTACCACCCTGAGGATACCCCCTCACTAATAAATATTATTAAGCCATATAACAACCTGAGATCCCTGCGGTCAGCCAATAAATTACTGGTCCAAAACCTAATAACTCAGCTGGTGAATCCCTGTTCGCCAGCTTTGTTGGCAAAACCTGGAATTCGTTGCCAAACTATATAACTCTACAATCCTCCAAAAGTCTCTTCAAAAAAACCCTCAAACAGCATCTCAAAGTGAACTGGCTATGCCCATGTACCAACCCTGATTAAGCTATAAACTGATAGCATAATCAGTAATTATCATTACATGTTACTATGCCACCAAGCTCTGTATCCACTCTAACTTGTAACTGTGTCTGTCCATGAGAATTGTGAAGTCCCTATTAGGGAACACTACATAACCAATGTATATAATGTAAATAACCACTTTGTTTTCATATATTCTAGTTGTTTTTTTTTTACTTCTTGTGTAATCAGTGGATGTTTTGTCTTTGTGGAGCTTTTCTCCCCGGGCCTCCGCTGAAAATGGACATGTATCCAGTTGGACTATCCCCGTAAAAAATGCAAAATAAATAAATAAAATAAAATAAAAAGAGATGCAAGGAAATACTTAAAAAAAGGAGAGGGATCTTGAGAATCCTCTTTGCAAAAGAAAAAATATGACTTTCTTTGCCTTTTATATCCCCTTCTCTAACAAGACTTTCCACCCAAAACTGCAGGCAATCTTTCCTTGTGTTATCCAGTTTGTAAATCAATAATTTTAGATTCTTGGATACTAAGTCTCACAGAGGGGTCTATATTAGAACATTGAAGTTTCAGAACTTCGAATGTTCTAATATCGACCCCCAATAAGCAAAAGCTGAAAATAGCGAAGTTTCAGAAAACTGAATTCTTTCCTAGGGGAAGAATTTGGTTGTCCGTTCCTGTCGCTTCGCTATTTTCAGCACTGTGGTGGAAAGTTACGGGTTGGGTTCAGGTAAGTGTGCGATTGTGTGGACGTGAGGGTTAGGGCGGGTTAGGGTTAGGGCACGGGTCAGGTAAGTGTGCGAAAGTGTGAACGTGAGGGTTAGGGCGGGGTAGGTGAATTAGGGTTAGGGCGTGGGTGAGGTGTGTGTGCGATAGTGATGGACCTTAGGGTTAGGGCATGGGTTAAGATAAGTGGGTAGATAGTGGTGTATGTACAGTTTAGTGTAGGGTTAGATGTAAGATTTTAGGTGTATGTGTGTGGATTACTGTTTGTTTGGTGTGTTTGTGTTATGTGTATGTGTTTTGGAACAGCAAATTTTTTCCCTAGGAAAAAATTCGCTGTTCTGAATTTTCAATGTTATCAGTTTTCGGTTACTAGGGGTCGATATTAGAACATTTGAAGTTCTGAAACTTCGATGTTCTAATATAGACCCTCACAGAGCATGGATAAAAGGCTCAGTGAGCAATCCCTTCAAGGAATGGTATAAACCTTTTGCCTCAAATCATTTCAGAACCTCTAACTCAGGGAGTTATAGATACAGTCTCCTCTTCCAAATGCAGAAAAAAGGCTTTTCAACCAGACTGTTTCTGGTTCCCAGAAAAGATGGTATGTGGATGCCCATTTTAGACCTTTCTAAGCTGAATGAATTTCTTCTTGATCTCAAATTCAGAATGTTGACCATACAAACCCTCTTTTACTTTCTGTCATTCAGTGCATTTCTGGTCACTCTAGATCTAAAATATGCTTATCTATATACACATTAAAGTTCTGAAAAAATGCAGATGTTTTGGAAGTGTTCTGCTTTGGGATTATATTTTCAGGTTTATTTCTTTACTCTTTGGTCTTTCTACCTCTCCAAGAGTCTTCACCAAGTGACTTGCCTTGGTAATAGCCTTTTGCAGACTACAATGCATTCACATATATCCATACCTGGATGATTGATTTCAGCATCTACTAACCTAGACTCTCAGTCTTCTCTGCAGGTTACAGAGGATCTTCTCAGCAGCATAGGTTTCAAATTGAATTTGGTCTTTCTCACGGATAGTCCTTGTAAGATGTTTTCTGAGCACTTTTCTGATAACAACTTTTATTCCTCCAGAGAAAATGCTTTCTTCCCTTCATCACTTTCTACTGGCAATTTATGAGACGTCTTGGATTTATGACATCTGCCTTTTGACAGACTCCACATGTGGCTGATTCAGTGGTTTCTCAAATCCCTTTAGGCCCAACATTTATATCCCCTATCCTTTCCAATATCTGTGTTTAGCTTTGTCACAAATGAGCTCAGTTTGTATGTCAATAAAGTCCTGGTAACTCCAAGACTCCCCATCTCCACCCTCATTCTCCCTGTCAGTCATCACAGAGGCCTTGGATTTTACATGGGGGGAGGTTTCTCAAGGGGTCAAAGTCCAGGGGATTCAGCTGTCACATTTCAGACACAAATACTTAAATTTAAAGGAGATGATGGCCCTTAAAATGCTCTGAAAGCACTAAAATCAATTCTAGACATAAGAATTTCTATTAGTAATAACGGACAATACCACTGTGATGTGGTACCTAAGCAAATTAAGGGCCAAAAGCCTACCCATCTTGCAGACTAGCCTTGGTTGCATGGGATTTAGCAATTCAGCACAACCATCCTACATGCTGCATACATTCTGTCACAGCAAAACACAGTAGCTGCAGTAGCACCCTTCCTTTATTCAGGCAGATCCAGAAGAGGTCATCACAAATGGAAACTACACCCAGAGGTCTTCCTGGAGATTCTCCACCTGAGGTGAACTCCCCAAGTAGATCTATTTGCCTCCTATCCCAACAGACTAGAACAGTTCTTTTCCAGAGCACCTTGAAAAAAGGCCTGGAAAACAAATATATTCTCATTCTCCTGGACGAGAATGATCCCATATGCTCTCTCTTCCATCCACTAATACCCAAAGTCATTCTGGACAAAGATGTTACTGGTAACTCACTTTTGGCCATAACAACATTGGTTCTCCTTTCTCATGCTTCTGGTCAGGGGCATTTACCAAAAACATAATTTCAGGTTGGACTTGCTGACACAGGATAAGCTTTTGTGGATTCATCCCAGCTTTCAGAATCTCAGTGTAACTGAGTGAATGATAAGCTTTTGATCTCCTTTATGCACCTTTTCCTAAGGACATACAACAGGTATTGAGAAAACCTTCTACTTGAAAATCATACATAGCCAAATGAAAAGATTTACTAGTTGATACCATAGCAGAGAACATGACCCATTCCCATACAGGATCACTACTTGTTCTTTAATACCTGTGTGAACTGCTCAGTTCAGGCCTTGTGAACAATTCAGTTAAGCTACACTTTTTGGTCCTTTCTGCTTGTCTGCCATTGGATCCTCCTCTTCTTTATACCAAGTTAAACAATTTTAAAGGGGATTTTAAATATCAGGACCACCTACAAAAATGATACTTTCTTGGGATTTGAATTTTGTTTTAGAACTTGTGGCCATATATTCTCTGGAATTTCTTGGAAGATTGTTCTACTTATTGCTCTTACTTTGGCTAGATGTCTGAATTACAGGTCCTTATGACTACTCGGCATTTTTTGATCATTCACAAGAACAGGGTAAGTTTTAGAACCAACCCATCATTTATGTCTAAGGTTATTTATGAATTTACCCTTAACCCTTCTTTTTATTCATTGTGTTCACTCTTGATCTAAAAAACAAGAGAGACAAGATCTGTCATACTTTGGTTGTCCACAGACAACTACAATATTATTTGGACAAACTAAAGGATTTTAGAAAGTCGAGCTAACTATTCTTGTCTTATGAGTGTAAGAAAAATATCAGGCAGCATCGAAACAAACCATTTCTAGATGGTTGTTTCTTACTATTCACATTTGCTATTCTAAACATGGCAAAAATCATCCGCGGAGTGTTAAGGCTTATTTTACCAGAGCTGTGGCTATTTCTGTGTCTTTTTGGGAAGGGGTGGATTCTAGATCCATTTTAGAGGCAGCTACTTGATCCTCTTTTCACAGCAGCTTCCAGAGCGAGAGTTGGCTTCTCTGGAGCTGTTCTTCAGGGAATCCCACACTCTGGCCCTTCTCCATCCACCATTTCTTTCTGAGCTTTGGCAATCAGCCCATACTGCAATGGCATCTGCAACAGTGATCTAATGAAGAACATGGTATAGATGTGTAAGTTGACTTACTGTAACATTAGATCTTCAAATAGGTTACTGTTGCAGCACTAGCACCCTCCCTTTATTCCCCTTTTTTTGTAACGTCTCTAACCAGGGTGGGATACCCTTCTTTCTTTGGCTTTTCTGACATGACATTCCATAGAGCTCTAAGTTTCAGCTTAACTATTTGGGGCAAGAAAAGTGAGTTTTGGAACACCTATACAACCTTCTTATAACAGCACATCCTGTCATGCCAAGGGCGGATGTACTGCTCATGCTAGGAAGGAGCCTTTGGCTCCATGGGGTTCTGAAACCTTTCTGACTGATGGCTACTCAAATCAGTGCTTGTGAACCTCTGCTGATGTCCTTTTCAGGAGGTGCCTATGTTCACAGTCATGTGCCTACCAAAGTCTTTCCAAATATATGACTTCAAAAGATCCTTTGGCAGAGGTGTTACTCCAAACAGGATGCCCCTTGGGACAGTACATGCTCCACATATAGTTTGCTTTCATGCTTCCACAAAGTTGAGAATCTAGGCCTCTCTGTCTATTTGCCAGTAATATTACAGAAGATATGCCATATTTTGTAGCATGTGTAGTCATTTTCTCAATCCACTTATGATTTTTTTGCCTTGTATGGTCAATCATCTGACCCTCACTGTAGAACAATGGCTCTGTTCCCATCAGTGAATGTATGTGCAGTTTCTACACAGATTTGAAGAATTAGCCTGTTTATGGGCATCTGCATGCTTTATTGGTTATCTTGGATTTTTGGAGCTATTTTTTGCTCCCTTAACAGTTATCAACTGCTTCCATTGCTTCTCCTCAATTGCTATGCCTACAAATCCCTCCAACCTCCACCAGACATGCTCCAGGTATGACCTGGGGCCAGTGAGGAGATAGAAGAATACTGGAGCAGCATCATATTGCTGCTGAGGAAGTGTTATTACTTGTTTTGCGCCATACTGCTCTGCAGTCTCAATAATAGCCTGCAGGTGGCGCATGCAATATGTGTCAGCTCTGAATGACCCCTCAAGTCTGCAAGAGCAGACATCAGCAGGATACCATGCCTACCCTTAGGCAGCACAGCATGGATGTTTCTCTTGTCTTCACCAGGGAAAAGAACACAAGTGTGCCCTGAACATGCATACCTCTCCCCCTCACAAGATAGACATACCTATCCTGCCTACCTGAGCTGTCATGCACCTAAGCTGCTATTCAAAGTTACATTGCCTGGGTCATTGTTAGAGCCTTATCCCTCTTTTACTGGTACAGGCCACACTAGATGCATTTATGGAAATTTCTCATAGGTTTCCACACATGATGGCACTGATGCATGAGAGCACATTAAAGACATTAAGATATTTATCACAGTGCTAACCTGACTGGTAATTTAAATTCCATATTCATACTGGTATGCCTTAGACATATCATGTTAAGCATATTTTAGCAGAGTACAGAATTGTCTGTTTTTTGAACTGTGTAAATTATTGTGGATTATTAAGTAAGTACTGAGTGCTTATAGTTATAAATACTCAGTAATGTAAGATGAGAGATTTATGGTAGTACTTTACTGTCACTAGTTGTTTAGCATACTCATCTGTCTGTCATTTACCTGCAGTGCCTGGAAGTAAATGAAAAGTGAACTTCTGTGAGGAAGAAACTGAGATTTTAAAGATCAAGCTTTTGTCAGATGGTACTCTGCTAATGAAAGTGATAGCACTCAGGTGCAGAACCAGAGGAGTTGGGCTGAGGTTGTGGCAAATTGAATGCCACAGGAAGTCAAGGCTCCTTCAGCAGTGATTGCTGGGGTGGGTAAATAACATGAAGGAATGGGTCATATTGAAGACCCTTTACATATGGTTCTTTCAGGACAGCAGGATGTCTGTGCCTCCAGAGGTAGAGCATAGTAGTGATGAGACACTGCTGTTAGGTTCCATCTCAGAGGTCTCCATCTCTGGCATTCCTTGGAATATGGATACTGGTGTACCACAGGAGCAAGTTAATTTATACTGTAATTTGATATAGTTTTGCAGTGGCCACTGTCTAGAAAGCTGCCAACTCTGCTTAGCAAAGCCCGCTGCACAGACAAAAGCTACATTTGCCACCTCTAGCAGGCCTTAGCAATCCTCTACTAAAAGTACTGATTATGATGTCCTAAGATCATGGATGTGACCTTGACTACTTTTCTAAATATTGGAGAGATGATGCCATTGTTGCCATCATTATGGAGAATTCTGCTGCATATTGTCAGGGTTCAGATGGATATGTTCATGGTGGCAGCAGTATTCAGGGTAAGTCTGCTGAGCTGCAGGCATGGGTGAATCAACAATGGGTGGGGTCTATATGTCGGGCAGACAGGGGCAATTGTCTTACTGACTGTGACTCCTAGCGTGTGTCTTTTGTAAGGAAATGTATGAATGCAGGGCAGGGTCTGGCTTAGGAACTGAGATCAGTCATGTTGATATTTACAGTAATGTACCAGTTGTGCCTCCGCCACCTACATCTGATCATACTGTGGTGTCTCCACTACATGCATAGTCTCAGAGACAGACAGCTAGCGTTGTGACAGGTGACTTCCTTGCACATCATGCAATTGTATTACAGTCTAGCATAGTTGCACTGGCTCAGGCAGTGAGGGCAGGACAAGGAGTGAACCAGTCACAAGTTCATAGGTTCATAGGCAAGTAGTAAGCTAGCCATTTCCCAAAAGTGAGAATCCAACCCTGCACTTTGTGTCTGTGAAGTAAACACCTTAATCATTAAGCCATCCCCCAGCCCCTTTTTATGGCCCTTGCCCAAGTGGCAATGAACTTGTTTTCCATTGTAGGAATGAGAACAATTTATCACCAGGTTGGAATACCTTAACTTTAACATTGTTATTATAGCTCTGCTACTTACCTTCCTGAGTCTGTATCATATCTTCCCTCACTATATGCATAACCACTGCTATTTTTTCCTGAATTTAGTTAATATGCCCTTTTATGCTGCTGTAGAGGACATCAATGCAGTAGCACCGCTTCGGAATAAGAGATGGCATACTTTAATACTGCTAACATATATTGGTGCCCCGTAAAAATCATGACTAATGGACCTAGCAAAAGCATAGCAACTCTAGGAAGAGGAACATCTATTATTGATAGTGGTACTAAAGAACAGCAGAAGAATTTAATAATTAATTTAATTTAAGAATTTATAAGGGGTGTTTTTTGATATTATATGTAACACAAAGCCATTCTATGCCAGAAAAAAAATCCACACCAATATTATATCTATAAGACTCACTCTATTGTCTTTCTCTCCACTGAATGATCTGTGGTCATCCACTCAAATGACTGTTTTCTGCTTGAGTATTATGTGATGCCACAGCTAAGGCACAGCAGCAACAGGTAACATCACAATGTTGCTGTTTTTGAAATGTTCTGCAGACAGACCAATGCTCTTAAATATGTTATGAGATTCATGTGCTCAACAGTACTGTCTTTAAGGTGGTGCATTTATAAACATGGGGGTACAACAGCAGTTGTCAGTGTGTTGCACCTCACAAACAGTGTTCATAGTGCTACTTTACAAAGAGGTGGTCTGATATCTGCACCTGCAGCATATTCACCACACTCTCCCCATGCTCATTCAATGCCTCACCTTCTACAGGTATGTCATCTCCCACCATGTTTTGCTTGGGTGCTAAAGATGCTCCTAATATCAGAGCTCTAAGAGGTAGGGCCAGTTGTCCTCCTCTGGCAGGGAAAGGAACAACTAGATGGTATGGATATGGGTGGGCACAATCAATATATCAGCAGGAAAGTGTGTTCAGCATGATACAGCACACTGCTTCTGTTATTTGTCATGTTCAAGGACAACATGGAGGGACTTCTCCAGCTGTGGGGGCCTGTCAGTATTATGCCTACTGTGTGTAGCAGCACAATGTTTGGGAAGTGATGATATACCAACTCTTATTCTCCACATTACCACAGTCATTCTTACAATCAGTGCTTTCTTCTGGAACACACATGTTTTGTGCATGCACATTCCATATCATATGCATTTGTACCTTAAGTAGCTTTACTGTTTCACTTTGGGAGTACTTACCTACCAAATATCTGCTTGATTTCTGCATCATACATCTGTTGTGCTTTACATATATTAGTTGTGGTAGTTGTCCAGGTTGCTTTGGGGTGTGGAGGGATCATCCTGCTGATCATTTGTGTATAGGTGGATGTCCAATTCTAGTTGTATTGTGAAGAAAGTATGGGTCATGTAGTGTATGCAACATACAGTGAATACCCAGAATGCCTTTAATGGTGTGCATTGCAAGGTTTCACTAAAAAAAAAATTACACAGCAGAAACTCTCTTTAAGGTTGGAGCATAAACACTTGATCATATTTCTGTCCTTCTTGTGAGACCTGTTGTGGGTGTCCTTTTTCGGTGCTCGTGAGGATCATGCTAGGATGAATATCCATTATACAAAGATATATCTGGCATAACAACAAGGCAACCATAAAGGATTAGGCCATTTTCAAAGGTATAGTACAAGGTACTGTAGTGACCCACACAGGCATCATGGTTTCCACCTAAATAACATGTCCATGCATTCATAATGTGACCTATATGGTCACATATGACTTGACAGCTTATGAAATAATATCCATACTAGTTGACATTTGCAGGCCTGTCATAAATGATAGGTCTGCTAATGACGGTCTCTGTGACATTCACTGTGCCAAGAATACATGGGAGGTGGCACACTATATGGAGTCCACATATTTATTGTTGTCCAGCATGCCTGTGTTGGCAACAGCTGATATATATGTCCCTGCATGTGGCATAAGACCCTTTGAGAAAATGTATGCCACAGCTAGAGGAAACATTCAGTATCCCAGTAGTATCCTCTGTGCACTTCTGGAATGTTCTAGTGACCATGACTGGCATAGCTACTATGACGTAGGTCTGCAGTGGTATCAGCTGACACTTTAGTACCATTTGCATCCTTCACTGTACACATGTTACACAGGATATATTTGGAAATGGTTGAAATTTTCCTAACTGGAGAGTGCAACATATTAATGATTTCTTTCTGGAGCAAGAAATTCTATTGGGGAGCGCTGTTGTATAAAGTTTTTAAAGGCATGGTCTATAGTGTAGGTGATGCACTTCTTGGTTGGTGATGCCAGCTACCACATTAGCAGCAGTGATATATATTATTAATGGATTAATACCAATGTTTGTTGTGTTAGCCTGCAATCATGTCTGTGTATTGTTTTTTTTCACTTATCCCATTGTTGTCTATGTGTTAGTACATAGTTGGCATGCTTTATGAATTGTGTAACAGTCATACTTGGCACGTTGACTTCATTTGGATATGCATAATAGGTGCCAGTGTGTACTACTCTATGCAGTTTTGGTGTCATGTTTATGAACTGCACTTCACTTTTATTTATTTTTATTTTGTTTTTGCTTTCAGGTTTATTCAACTAGGTTTAGTCAAAAAGCTCTTTTCAGCAGAGACCATGGAGAAAAGCTCCAACATATTATAAACATTTTTAAATACTCCATCAGTAAGACACATGAACAAAAACTATGTAATGTACATTAACAATGACACATACATTTGGTAATCAGATTATATTCATATGAAATCTATTACAGTATAAAATATACTTATGCATTAGTAGATGTTGAACATTGAGCATTTGAAGTGGTGTATTAAAAAGTTTGTCAAATAATTAATAAATCATGTGATTAGTTTTTAGAAATTCAAAGAAATGGAGGTGAGGGAAGGAACTAGGTAGCGCAGAAAATGTTAATATTGTAGTTAAAAGGTGGGGTATAAAGCAGGTTTGAAGGCATAACCACTGCTATTTTTTTCCTGAATTTAGTTAATATGCCCTTTTATGCTTCTGTAAAGGACATCAATGCAGTAGCACCGCTTCGGAATAAGAGATGGCATACTTTAATACTGCTAACATATATTGGTGCCCCCTAAAAATCATGACTAATGGACCTAGCAAAAGCATAGCAACCCTAGGAAGAGGAACATCTATTATTGATAGTGGTACTAAAGAACAGCAGAAGAATTTAATAATTAATTTAATTTAAGAATTTATAAGGGGTGTTTTTTGATATTATATGTAACACAAAGCCATTCTATGCCAGAAAAAAAAAATCTACATCAATATTACATCTATAAGACTCACTCTATTGTCTTTCTCTCCACTAAGTGAGTTATCTGTGGTCATCCACTCAAATGACTGTTTTCTGCTTGAGTATTATGTGATGCCACAGCTAAGGCACAGCAGCAACAGGTAACATCACAATGTTGCTGTTTTTGAAAAGTTCTGCAGACAGACCAATGCTCTTAAATATGTTATGAGATTCACGTGCTCAACAGTACTGTCTTTAAGGTGGTGCATTTACAAACATGGGTGGTACAACAGCAGTTGTCAGTGTGTTGCACCTCACAAACAGTGTTCATAGTGCTACTTTACAAAGAGGTGGTCTGATATCTGCACCTGCAGCATATTCACCACACTCTCCCCATGCTCATTCAATGCCTCACCTTCTACAGGTATGTCATCTCCCACCATGTTTTGCTTGGGTGCTAAAGATGCTCCTAATATCAGAGCTCTAAGAGGTAGGGCCAGTTGTCCTCCTCTGGAATTGAAGGGAACAACTAGATGGTATGGATATGGGTGGGCACAATCAATATATCAGCAGGGAAGTGTGTTCAGTGTGATACAGTGCACTGCTTCTGCTATTTGTCATGTTCAAGGGCAACACGGAGGGACCTCTCCAGCTTTGGGGGCCTGTCAGTATTATGCCTACTGTGTGTAGCAGCACAATGTTTGGGAAGTGATGATATACCAACTCTTATTCTCCACATTACCACAGTCATTCTTACAATCAGTGCTTTCTTCTGGAACACACATGTTTTGTGCATGCACATTCCATATCATATGCATTTGTACCTTAAGTAGCTTTACTGTTTCACTTTGGGAGTACTTACCTACCAAATATCTGCTTGATTTCTGCATCATACATCTGTTGTGCTTTACATATATTAGTTGTGGTAGTTGTCCAGGTTGCTTTGGGGTGTGGAGGGATCATCCTGCTGATCATTTGGGTATACGTGGATGTCCAATTCTAGGTGTATTGTGAAGAAAGTATGGGTCATGTAGTGTATGCAACATACAGTGAATACCCAGAATGCCTTTAATGGTGTGCATTGCAAGGTTTCACTAAAAAAAAAAATACGCAACAGAAACTCACTTTGAGGTTGGAGCATAAACACTTGATCATATTTCTGTCCTTCTTGTGAGACCTGTTTTGGGTGTCCTCTTTCGGTGCTCATGAGGATCATGCTAGGATGAGTATCCATTATTCAAAGATATATCTGGCATAACAACAAGGCAACCATAAAGGATTAGGCCATTTTCAAAGGTATAGTACAAGGTACTGTAGTGACCCACACAGGCATCATGGTTTCCACCTGAATAACATGTCCATGCATTCATAATGTGACCTATATGGTCACATATGACTTGACAGCTTATGAAATAATATCCATACTAGTTGACATTTGCAGGCCTGTCATAAATGATAGGTCTGCTAATGACGGTCTCTGTGACATTCACTGTGCCAAGAATACATGGGAGGTGGCACACTATATGGAGTCCACATATTTATTGTTGTCCAGCATGCCTGTGTTGGCAACAGCTGATATATATGTCCCTGCATGTGGCATAAGACCCTTTGAGGAAATGTATGCCACAGCTAGAGGAAACATTCAGTATCCCAGTTGTATCCTCTGTGCACTTCTGGAATGTTCTAGTGACCATGACTGGCATAGCTACTATGACGTAGGTCTGCAGTGGTATCAGCTGACACTTTAGTACCATTTTCATCCTTCCTTGTACACATGTTACACAGGATATATTTGGAAATGGTTGAAATTTTCCTAACTGGAGAGTGCAACATATTAATGATTTCTTTCTGGAGCAAGAAATTCTATTGGGGAGCGCTGTTGTATAAAGTTTTTAAAGGCATGGTCTATAGTATAGGTGATGCACTTCTTGGTTGGTGATGCCAGCTACCACATTAGCAGCAGTGATATATATTATTAATGGATTAATACCCATGTTTGTTGTGTTAGCCTGCAATCATGTCTGCGTATTGTTTTTTTCACTTATCCCATTGTTGTCTATGTGTTAGTACATAGTTGGCATGCTTTATGAATTGCTTAACAGTCATACTTGGCATGTTGACTTCATTTGAATATACATACTAGGTGCCAGTGTGTGCTACTCTATGCAGTTTTGGTGCCGTGTTTATGAACTACATTTCACTTTTATTTATTTTTATTTTGTTTTTGCTTTCAGGTTTATTCAACTAGGTTTAGTCAAAAAGCTCTTTTCAGCAGGGGCCATGGAGAAAAGCTCCAACATATTATAAACATTTTTAAATTCTCCATCAGTAAGACACATGAACAAAAATTATGTAATGTACATTAACAATGACACATACATTTGGTAATCAGATTATATTCATATGAAATCTATTACAGTATAAAATATACTTATGCATTAGTAGATATTGAACACTGAGCATTTGAAGAGGTGTATTAAAGAGTTTGTCAAATAATTAATAAATCATGTGATTAGTTTTTAGAAATTCAAAGAAATGGATGTGAGGGAAGGAACTAGGTAGCGCAGAAAATGTTAATATTGTAGTTAAAAGGTGGGGTATAAAGCAGGTTTGAAGGTAATTATGTATATGACTATTATAATCTTTATATTAAAAGTATAGAAGTGGAGGTGAACAGTGTCACAAAATTATGTATATGGCTGGAAGATGCTAGTAAAACTATTCAGGTATTAGTGACGACTTTCTGAATTAAGAGAAATTGTATGACAATATATCAAGCTGAAGATAACAGTGGCATGTATCCTGGAGATATATAGAAGCAGATCAATTGATTTGATAGGTGAAGTTTTAGTTGTGTTTTGTATGAGTTTACATTCTGAATGGATTTTAGTGGTAGTGGGATGTTGTTCCACAGTCTAGCTATACTATTTGAATAGAGAGTCACCTACAGAATTAGATGATTTGGTTATATTTATTAGTAATATTTCTCTAGAGCATACAATTCTGTTAGGGGGTGGTGTTGTATAAAGTTTTAAGGGCTGGGGAATTTTTTGCCTTTTAGAGAAGTCTGTATATTATAGTTATCTGAAAAGAGCTAGGTGATGTGGTACCTCTAACCAATTTAATACTCTGAGGGCTAGGCAGTAGTGTGATCTGTTGTTACAGTTTACTGCAAATGTGTCTGCTTTATTACAACATTGATCAGACAGTTGTGAGATTTGAAGGTTCATGAAGACTGGGACAACATAAAGGAGAGACAGCAGTAAAAAAGTAGAGACTATACATCTTCTGGCTATGTCAGTCAGGTACGTTTTAGCTCTTTATGATGTACCTTGTTTTTTATGAGTTTTTTTTTCACATGTGATACATGATGGTCAAAATTTCAGCCTGTCATCTATGATGATACCCAGTACCTTTGTCTGGTTTATTTGTTCTATTGTGGTGCTGTTGGCAGAGACAACTTGTGGAAGCATGGGGATGAATAATGTTGTTTTGGCAGAGACAAGTTTTGGGGTAAGGAACTGTAATTTATTTATTTTTTTACAGTATAGTAGTAGTTCTGAATTATTTAACTATCTTTCACTCAGTAGGAAGGATTGTTGTATAAGGTTTTGAGTTTAATGAGGGATTTGGCAAAGCAGATTTGGGTCAGGCCATTAGCCCATTGAACTAAGGTAGCATTTTCTTGTAGCAGTGTGGAGGTCATTGCTGAATATGCTGAAAAGTATGGGGCCTAGGCAGTTGCAGTAGGCTTTACATTTTTGAGGTATTTTTGATGATATCTGTGGGAACTGTTTGAAAGAAGTTCTGAAAGATGTTATTGAGTAGGGACATCAAGAGCTTGATTAGTTACCTGGCTGGTTAATGACTGTAGTGTGTATAAAGTGGTTATTGAACTGGTTGGTTATGCTATCATTTTGCTTCTTTGTGTTTGGTGATGGCTATATAGCTTGTCTGGGATTTAACAGTTTATTAGCTGAGGTCCACAACAGCTTTGGATCATTATTCAACCACCAACAAACAAAAAAACTGTAAATCACAACCAAAGTAACCAGGAATCAAGTTGCTTAAAAAACACAATATCGTGTTTTAAGCAGCTTGATTCCTGATTACTTTGGTTGTGGATTACAGCTTTGGATCATTAGTTTGGATGTTTTGAGTGGCTAAGTAATATGTTTTCTTATCTTTGGTGATAAAACATTTTGTAAGGTTTCTTAGTTGTCTCTGTGCTAGTAAAGCAGATGCTGTTTTACTTTTTATTCAGACCTCCCATGCTTTGTCTCTTTGTTTGGTAAGTTTACTTGATAAGTATAGCCATGTGTCAGGGTTGACTTTGACCCTTTTTTATTACGAGGAGGGCTATCATGTTTAGAGCACTTAGGGAGATTTTCAGAGACAGCATCAGCTGTGGGCAGAGTATTTAGTGACTCCCAGTTAAGGATATATAGTTTTTAATAAAATATCTTCATAAAAAGTTTTCTTACCAGGCTGCAATGATATATTTTAGAGTTGTTGCTTTAGTACCTTATAGTGCAGGTTGGTAAGTGATCATATAGGAAGTGATATTTTATTTGGAGAGTGTAGATCAGAGTGCATGTGTTGTGTGCCTTATCTTTAAGAAGCATGTCAAAGACATAGCGTGCATGTATAAAAGCCAGGCATGTGCCATTCCTACTGCCATTTTGATAGTGCAGCCAGAGAGTAAGGATGTATGATCCCAGCAGTAAGTTTGTATATAAGTTACTTAAGTTAAAGTCAGTTAACTTCTATCGTGATGTGTTTGTATAAAATAAAGCTGCTTGAACAGAACCCACGAAGGCTCTTCTATTGTATCCAAAATAGGAGAGTGACATAGTGTCAGAACCGGGATCGTAGAGAATAATATTTGGAGCCATGAGGTGCAGAGATGACAGTGAAGGTAAACTAAAATAAATGAACATGAAAAAGAGCCAGAAAAAAATAAAAGGTAATGAGAATATTCATAAACTACTTATTTCATAAAAAGAATAAAACTAAGCATTACAAGGGCACAAACTGTATTATTAAACAAACGGGAGGCACACAAGGTTTATTAACTAAGGGACATGTTTAAAATAGTATATTTGACAAAATGATTATCAGAAAGGCAAAATGAGCATGTGTAAAGTAAAATCAAGTATGTTTAAAGTAAAATGAGCATGTTTAGAGTAAAACAAGCACAAGAAAGTACAATGGGCATGAAAAGAGATTAAACGAGCAAAACGAATATAATAAGGGCAAAAAGGAGCACATTAAGTGTAAATAATGCAAGGCGACTGCATATTTTTTGGCAAAGTGCTGTATTTTGGCATAACTACAACTTCATGTTGTACCAAGGGCATAACTAAAGTTAGTTAAGTATCTCAAACTGTATAAAAGTGATTACAGTGTGTGCTTATTACTGTCCCTTAGATTCATGAAGCTCGGCACAAGGACAGCATTAGCTTTGCGCTGACCATGTGGCGTAGAGATGGCGCAGCAGTACCACATGCATATTAATAAAGGCGCGCTGCTGCAACGTCCACGAGCATAGGAAACATGTGCATGTGCAGGGGGCGTGTCTAAGCGTTGCATGGAGGCGTGAACATGTCGAATGCAGACACGCAACCTAAAATGCTGACTAGTACAGCCTGCCTCTAATAATAATCACTCCTGTCAGTGTCCGTGGATACTGCAATGTATGCAAAGCATACAAGACAGTTTTGCAAACACCAAAATAAAAAGTAAACACAAAGGCACGTAGCAGAATATTGAGTCCCTGTCCCTTGAACAAATGACATTTAAAACCCCGTGCCCGTATTCCATTGTAGTGTTGATTATTATACCAAGTGGAAGCAAAATGCAGCATGTTAGCATGCCACTGCCCTTTGCTAAGCCTAGCCCAATGGTTAGGGTTACCACCTGTCCCACTTTGTGAGGGACAGTCCCTCTCTGGGCAGTTGTGTCCTTACCAAAACTATTAAAAATGTTAAATGTCCTGAGATTGTAGGACATAATTATGTTCCATATTTTACATAATAGTTCCATAAAATACTTAATTATGTATGTAAAATACCTAACTGTTTCAAGAAACAAAATAAGCAACTAAACTGCTACAACAATACGCTTTCATTTAGGCATAAAACTAAAGTACTATCCTTTGTCCTGACCATGGGTATGTGTTGGCCTGTAAAATCTGATATGTGTCCCGAAAATGTCCCACCTTGGCCATTTGAAAAGGTGGCAACCCTACCAATGGTCAGAGCAGTCACTCAATATCTGCCATTCGTGGTCCAAGTTGTCCTTGTCTGGATGGCCCAAAGATGAACGGGTATTACCCGGGTCTACCTACCATGTCATGAAAGATAAGTATTTGCGTGTACCTATGTGCGTGAAGTACAGCATGTGGAAGATCAAAAATGCAGAACACCAGAGGTACCTAAATAGGAGTAACACAGCAGTATGATCATTATCCACACCTGCATGATAGCTACAGGGTGCAATGTGCATGTTAACACATACACCAGTACAATAGACTATAAACACATACACCAGTACAACAGACTATACTATGGAGTATGCACATGTGTGCATACACAGAGTAGCATACTATAGTATGTGGCATGTGTGTATACATGCCTTGCATATGATGTTACATTACATATTGTACAGTGACACATGTAACTATATGGAATATAGTTGTTATAGGTGCAGTAGGGACTTATCAGGCAACTCCAGGCTCGGTGGTTGAGAGACACCACCTCCACAATATCGGCTAAGGCTTGTGGATGTTGTTCTGCAGGTGTCCCCAGGTTGGCCAGTAGCTCCTCAGTATATGTGAGTGGGAGCTGGGTTGGTGGCCTGCCACCTGTTGCACCTTGTTCCCTGGCGATTATATTTGCATGCTGTTTCGCCCATCTAATGAGGTCTTTACAGTGTCTGCGCACCTGCTGGTATGTGCAGTTGTGGCCACCCATATCATTAACCCTGTTGCGAAGTTCCATCCACAGGGCATCCCATTGCTGTGCATCATGTGGCACATGGGTGAACAGGATATCATGATTGTCATGTAGGTATGGGATGAGGGCCTCATCCTCCAAGTGGGTATAAGGGGGTAGCCTTGCACGTGGCATACCTAGAAGACATAATGATGGAGACAGGTCACAGTAACTCACAGAGACATACAGAGCTACAGCTGAACATACATGTGTATTGCATTTATTATGATTAAATGGTTATCCTTGCAGATCTACATGACACTGACACCACTGACATGTTTGTGTCACACACGTGACACTCAATGGTGATTGGATATTATCACCATATATGTGTGTGTGTGTGTGTGTGTGTGTGTGTGTTTGTGTGTGTGTGTGTGTGTGTGTGTGTGTGTGTGTCACTTGATTACATTACTCATACTCCATGTGGATGCTGTCTTGATGTGGGCATGTCTGTTTGCCTGTACTGGTGTTCCTTCCTATCAGCACATGGCTGGATGAGTCCACATTAATGCAGTCGACCTTGATGCTGTGTATATGTCACATATAAAGACTTACACTGTCTTAATGGACATGACCTGTGACCCTGCAGACTGGCTCACAGAAGGTTTTACATGTATGTGCTTTGCCATATACATCTACATGGCACTGTACAGCAATTCAACATCCTGCCATGTATCACCTGTGTTGCACAAGTGATACACATGGGACACTGGATAGCCAGATGGTATTTGCAGGGATGGATATCAACTATAGTATGTACAGTCAAAGTCAACTAGTAGGCTATATGCCCTGGGCCATGTATGAATCTAGGATGAAAGGTTACCTAGCTGTAGCTGACAGGCGGGTCTCTGGGGCCAGGTGGAGCAGTGCCACATAACTGATCCACAGAGTTAATGATACATTTACCATGCGGTCATCACACCATGTCTGAGAGGGGGGCGATGTGCAGCTTTGCTGGACAGGAATGCATAGTATGGCAGGACTATGTAAAGTATATGGGACAAGGATCTGTCCAGCATGTGGTGATCCTAGTACTAGGAAGGTGGATGTCCATGAAGTATGTGTTTGAGATCAGGATGTGTACATGTAGCATGTCCAACATCACTGGGTTGGACATGTATTCAGGGTAGGCATCATGCTACATAGTGGAGATGGGGAATGGGAAGGCTGGTGTAGGCCATCTGAACATGGCCAATACCCCTTAAAGGAAATATGTGATCTGATATGGGTCATATGAGTGTTGAGTATGGCTGGATAATGATTTCTATATTCATGGATGGCACCCTGTCATGCTTAGGGTTGCCACATACAACTACCTGACAGGTGTGGTGATGTAACTATCACAGGAAAGACAACTTCCCAGCTGCATCCCTTACACACAGTGTCCATTATGTTTATCGCTGCCTAGATGGTAGTTCATGGGTACAGGGTTATTAACATAGGGGTGATAATGCAATATGTAGCTGTCAGATTGTGCCCATATGTCACACACTTCACCCACAAAGCCCCTTCTGTATGTTGTCCACAACACTCTGAGTCAGCTATTGCTCCTAGGTCATAGTCATTAACATACTTCAATAGGCAGATGTCTTCTGTTAGTCTGTGTGGTATAGACTACAATGAGGTGGAGTACAATGAATTAACCCTGTCATACTGTAGCTGGCAATGGCATGATGTGCATGTATTATTCAGACACCTTCTGTAGTGTTGGTTCTGCCAGCAATCCCATTGCAAAGCACTCCTGTGACATAGGAATGTACATCTGGTATATTGAGTGTAGGTTGAACACAGTATGGGTGATGATGTCCTATGACCTGGACAGGTTATGATATGCAGTGTGAAATCAACCTTACTGTCATACACATCTGTACTGCTGACATCAAATAAGTTGATCAAGGTTCATGGCCTTTCAGACCAGACTCATCAGGGTAGTAGTGCAGTACTTCCCATTATCAGTGGTGTCTCCCCCTTTGTGGGTTGTGATACCTGTTGGTGTGCACCATTCAGTGTGTACACAGCCTGACATGAAGCTATGTTTTACATGATATGTATGTGGAGAGCAACTTGTTTTGCCATGTGTGTATGATACAACCTGGGATGTGGACAGGTCCCATGCAGCCTGAGTGCAGCTTGTACCTGCATAGTTGTGGTTACAGGGGCTCTGTAGTGTACATGGATATGTGATTGTGTACCTGTTGGGGGGGCAGTGTGTTTATGTTATCCAAGACCCTATCTGGATTGCTTATTCATGCTCAGCACTTGTTCAGAACTTGTAAGCACTACGTAAGCTACTAATTACTGTAGCACTCCATCTTCCTCATTACCTAGAGGTAAACAGTTTTTCTACATACTTTTCTCACTTGTTTAGAGTAAAATAGCTCTTGTACTCACTTTCCTCACTTATCTAGAGGAAAACAGTTTTATATTCAGGCATGTCCAAGGGTCAGCTCCCAGTGTTCTCTCCTGTCTATCTGATGAATCTGGACATCTTGAGACAATGTAGACATTGCCTCATGTACACAGACAACCCTCTCCACCTACCACCCAACACTACAACCTGTGAGAGATGCACTTATCTAGCCAAACTGGAGGTAAAGCTCTTTCCAACCAAGACTGACCCTGACAGTCATGTGGAGAAGGTAAACATTTGCACCACACCACACACATCACATAGTCTCACTAAATCTACACCACCATAATCCACACATAGTAACACAAAAACATTTGCGGAGGCTCTCAGTAATAATCTGTCTAAGCAACAGAGACCTCCAAAGTGGAAACGCAAGCAGCCTCCATCCCTCAACACAACCCCAATGGCATATAGCCCACAGAGTCAGTGTGCCACTCAACCACAGCCAATAAGGCAAATCAACGTACCCAACACACTAGTCATAGGTGACTCTATAGTCAGGCACACTGATGTTCCACTCACCAGGCTAAACAAGGAGAAGGTTACTGTCAGCTGCCTGTAAGGTACCAGGATCCACCACATAACCCACGCACTCAGGTCACTCCACAACAAGTACAGATATGACTCTGTCATTGTCCATGTTGGTGTGAATGACCTGAGACGTACCTCCCTGGACTACATGAAAAGAGACATGGAAGAGCTCTCTGATCTTGTAGGCCAGGCAGGTATGACCATAGCCCTGAGTAGCATTCTGCCATCACCCAGAATGATACCGCAGTATGAGGACAAAATGATTGACTTCAACAATTTGGCTAAGCTTCTGGTGTCATTCTAAGGGGATCCAGTATCTGTCTGCTTGGGATGACATGGTCAACAGACCACAATGCTTTGCCACAGATGGCCTGCACCTGTCACCCCTGGGATGCCAGATACTGGCTAAGACTCTTGCTGCCCCTATAGTGCCTTCTTTAGGCAAGGTTCAAATTACATATTCACCACCATAACAGGAACAGGCAAGCACAAACTGAGGGTAATGCTACTCAATGATGGAAGTCTAAATCTCAAAATGCACTCACTCAAGGCACTCCTTGTAATGGAGAACATTGATATCTGTGCAGTGACTGACACCTGGTTCATGGCTCCAAAGAGCACCCCTGCACTACAAGGCTATAACTCATAGCACACTTTTCGGCCATGTAACCTGGACCGGAACACCCAAGGTGGTGGTGTGTCCATATTCATTAAGGATATACACCCCTCCAGGCTAGTTGCTTAACACAATGCATCTGAGGTTATCCAAGTGCAACTACCACTGGGATAAACTGCAATCCAAATTGTAGCTTGCTACAGATCCCCCACCATGCCCCAAGATTCCCACCCCTCTTTTCTTGATGCACTGGAAATCACTAGGGTTCAACCAAACACCCTACTAATGGGAGACTTCACCTACCTCACCATTAACTGGGATAACTACTCGTGTACCAACTCATTAGCTCAATGCTTTCTGGAATTCATAAACACCAATGCCCTGGATTAACTTATACATACACCCACCAGGGGCAAGGCATTACCAACATGAGTGACCAGTGTTCAACACCTGAAGTCAACTCCTCGTTGGTCCGATCCGACCATAAGCTAAACACTTGATATCCACATCCCGCCCCCACCCCCCATTAAGGAAACCACAGTATAATATTTCTACAAAGCCAACTTCATGCTTCTTAAGACAGACGTGTTGAACTTCATGACACCCATGGAGATGGACAATACAGTTACAACTGCTGAATCCTGCACAAATGCACTCTATAAGCACTTACACGAGTGCATGGATCATGCTATCCCAAACAGAACCAAGATGCTATACTCCTAATTAAGGAAGCCACACTGGTGGTCCCCTGCCATAAACAAACTGTACAACAGAAGGAAGACACTGTTGCAAAAGACAGTACAATCCCATGTGTGGAGGAGCTCCCTGGTCAGCCTCAGTAAGTAGCTGAGATCCATTATAAGATCCTCCAAAGCTAGCTATGGAAGCAAAACCACCACTAATTCCAAGGAAAACCAAAAAGCATTCTATAGCTATGTCAGATATCTCAATGTTAACATCCAGATCTTTTCTGAGTTACAGCAAAAAGGCACGAACATTCTATAAGTCTGGGAACTGAAGACACACCCACGACCATGACTTCGGAATGTAGAGTGGTGCAGGAATATGCTGATACACATGTGGAAGCTGGCAATGGCATTCCAGTTCGTACGAATGCTACAATATCTGCCACAGCAGAAGCACCAAGTATTAGTGGCTATACATCTAAGGATTTAGGAGCTATGAGTAAGTTGACTGGTTCTGAAGTCAACTTAGCCGCTGGAAATAATTCTTTTTCTTTTTCGCTACCTATACGGAAGCCATCGCAAATGAATTGGTCTCCACAAGGTGCGACAAGGAAGCGGAAGATGACCAAGGAGAAGTACGAGTTTCAGAAAAAGGTACTGAAATCTACAATGAAGACTTAATAATAAATATTTCTAACTATATATTAACTAAACAAGAAAGGTCATTGTTAAATCGTGGCCTGTCTTTTATTCCATCAAAGACTGCTGATGTGACAGACATTGTAGTTGATTTAAAAATGTTTATAAGACGAACTGGTCTTAGCTTAATGTTTGGTAATACTGCAGAAGGAAAAAGGAATGCTTTTGTAAAACCTTCTACCTTCATGCCCATAAGTCATCCTGTTTTAGATGCCTTTGAGAAGGCATGTGAAAGAGATTTGTTTGAGTTATATAAAAGTGGTAATAAACCACAGTTTTATAACTTAAGTTATGAAGAGTTTCTTAGTATAAAGGAATTACAGAATAACTCAGAAATAGTTATCAGACAAGCGGATAAAGGGGGTGCAATTGTTATACCAGATGCACTAATATATGATAAAAGTATAAATTCGATGTTAAGTGATGCTGAAACTTATGGTGCTTTGAATGCTTTGACTGAATGAATTGATAAGGAATGTACATGCTGAATTATATGACATGCTGCTTTGTGGTACAATTGATGGGGATTTATATAGGTAGGGGTTGGATATTAGAACCAGCCTCTATTTATGTTGAACAACAATTGAGACCCATTGTAAATGATACGAACACAATATTAAGAGACACAAAAGATTTTCTTGAAAGCTATGGTGATTATTTAGCTAACTTAGAGACTAGAAATGATATGGGGAAAGAGTTATTGGTAACCCTAGATGTGGTCTCCTTATTTACATCTATTCCTAATGATATCGGAATGGAGTATTTAAGGTTGTTTTTGATAGCGAAAGATGTACCTAGGAATTTGATTTTTAGGATTTTAGCACTTTTGGACTTCATATTAAATAATAATGCGTTTGTGTACAAGGAAAGTTATTATCTACAAACGAAAGGGGTGGCCATGGGCAGCCCTTGCGCAAATTCCTATGCCAACTTAGTGTTGGCTTATTGGGAGAACACATACATATTAAGAAATGAACATTTTTATAGGAATATAAAATACTATAAACGTTTTGTAGATGATGTCTTTTTGGTTTGGGCAGGTACTGAAAGAGAACTCAATGAATTTGTCCATTATATAAATGGAACAACAACATTTTTAAGTTTTGAATGCAAAAGCTCCATATTTAACATGGAGTTTTTGGATGTACAAATATGGAAAAGTGAAGGTGATGTACATTTGGAGATGTATAGGAAGTCATGCTGGAAAAATAATATCTTACACCACACTAGTATGCACCCCAAGCATGTTTTTTCTAATATAGTAACAGGACAGAGTATGAGAGTTTCCCGACTTACTACGGATGAGGAAACATTTAACAAGACACAACAAGTATTAATGGAAAATTTTAAAACAAGAGGTTATGATACACTTGAGGTGAAAGAAGCTCTAGTATCTGTTGAATCAAATAGAGACAGTAGAGGGAAACCTTATTTGTACAGACAGAAAAGAGACCAAGGTTTGAGAAATAACAATAACTATACGCAAAGTTATAAGAGATTGACCATTCCCTATTGTAATTTAGACACGAAAATAAAAGAAGTAATCAGGAGGAATTGGAATATTTTAACAATAGATGATAAGATAACAGAGATAGTAGGTGATAGACCCAGTTTTGCATATAAAAATATGAAGTCGCTTAAAAGGTTGTTATGTTATGAGAGTGAGGGTTCCAGACCTATTAATTCTACGAGAATAGGAACTTTTCCATGCAGGAGTTGTAACCAATGTACTTTTATATCTGGTAATAACAACTTCACACATCCAGACACTGGAAAGACCTATCATATGAATTTCTATGCTGATTGTAAGTCTAGGGACATCATATACATTGCTGTGTGTCGGACTTGTTCATGCTTTTATGTGGGCATGACAAACAGAAGTCTGAGAGAACGTATTAGAGAGCATGTATATGCAATACATAAAGAAAATGAATCTAATGCCCTAGCTAATCATATTCTACAACAAGGTACATCACACAAATTTAGTTTCACAGTGTTAGAATTAATAAGGAAATCTAATAGGCTAGGTAACATCAGAAATTATACTGAAGAAAGGGAAAATAAATGGATTTTAAGGCTACAAGGACATAAAGGGCATGGTTTGAATGAACGTGTGACACTTAAGCCTTTTTTGGCAGCACGTTCATATGTACATTAAGATTTAATCCAATATAGAAGACACATGTGTGATGTAAATTATTTTAAAATGTATTTTATATGACATATTTATATGTGTTGTATTAACTTTATAGGGATGCATTTAAAAGTGCTTTTCAATGAATAATTAATATAATACTAATTGATTCACATTTCTGATTGGTTGATTGTGTTTTTGAATAGTATTTAAATGGTTTGATTTTATGGCAGTTGTTTAAGTCTGATGAAGCGTTCTTGAAACGTGAAAGCGCTTACTTGCTGCAGTATTAAAGTTTTTTATTTATTTTCAATTGGTCGTGTTGAGCCTCTTCTGTTCTTGGACTATTGAACATACAGGGAATACCTTTCCTACAGCTAAATCCACAGTACTAATGACAGAGGTGGGAGGGTTTACAGTCCCCATGCTCAGGGATGACACTGCTCAAGATACAGATGGAATTACAAATGCACTCTATAAGCACCTACAAAGATGCATGGGTGATGCCATCAATGGTAAACCAGGACTAGCTACTCCTACACAAAGACACCAGTCTGCTGAACCCCTGCATTATACAGGCTATACAACAGAAGTAGGACAGTAGTCCAGAACAACAGCAAATCCCAAGACATGCAGATGTCCGTGACCAGTATTAGCAAGATACTTATGTTACTAATGTAATCATCCAAGGCTGACATCCACAGGTAAATAGGCATGGATTCGGGATATGACCACAAAGGCTTCTTTGGCTATGTCAAGGATGTAAGCAGTAGCACACAGATTTGCACTGTGCTGGTGCAATATTTCACTGAATATACTGACCCTATTGATATTACCAACACACTTGATGATATATTCAGAGCAAGCTTCACCCCCTACTGGGCCCACAACATTACCCAAAACATACAGTATCCCAGACATCTGAGACATACAGGTGGTAATGGCCCTTTCAAATGGCATGACAGAGCGACAGTTGAGGCAGATGGTGTCCCAGACTGCATCCTAGAGACACTACAAGACAAAGTGACCCCCCCCACCTAATATAGCAATTCAACATCAACCTCTACACAGGCTACATGGCCATTCACTGGTGCATGGCAACAGCTATTACACTCCACCAAGGTGGTGACACAACTGACCATGGTAACTACCACCCCATAGGCCTGAGTAGCCTGATCTGCATGGCTATGGAGCGCATCCTCATGGCACTTATTAACATAGACAATGGTAATCTCCAGACACTTGACCCAACCCAGGTCACCTTGATTCAGTGCAGATCATGCCTTCGGAACCAGTTTGACATCTTACAGCCACCTAGATTTTGGATGTGGCATGTGGTAGTTCACAAATACTACCTGAACCTCGCCAAGGGTTTTGACATTATTCCCCACTCAGGTATTATTTCTACACTCACCAGCCAGTACATACACCCATACATCACAGGTTAGTTTGCCAACAGGCTTACACACGGAACCCACATGGTAAGTCTAGCAGCCTCCATGACTTATGACTGGCCTCGGGCAGTTAGGCATGTACCTATCTATGTATCTATGAACCTATACATACAGTATCGACACATGCTGATAACTTAATTTACTGTTCAGATATTGACTTACCTTGTGCCAATGGCAGTTGTGTGTACAATAGTTGAGGGCTGCCTATGTAGGATGCACATAGTAGACCACCTATACATGACAATTTACAGGTGGTCGTGTGTGTGTGTGCCATCCATGTTTGCTGTGTGTGCAGGTGGAGAAGGTTGTCAGTCCATAGCTGCCTACACTGTCAGTGTGTGTGCTATATGTTCCCTCCTTGCCAAGGCATGGGCATACTGGGCATGCCTCCATCTGCCTACTGGGGCTGGCACAGGGTGTTTGTGGTCTGAGTCCCCCTGTGCCTGTGGAGCCCTTGGCAATGGTTGTGGGCTGTGAGGGCCATCACCATTCTGTCCCTGCTGCAGCTGTTTCCGCAGGATCATATTGTGTAGCATGGCACATACTATGAAGATGTGGGCACACATGCCTGGAGAGTACTGCAAGGCTCCACCAGATATGTCCAAGCAATGGAACTGTGATTTCAGCATCCCAAGCACACACTCTATGATGATTCTGGTTTCTGAGTGTGCCTCATTATGGCATTCTTGCATGGTTGTGTGTGCATTTCTGATGGGAGTCATCATCCATGGTTCCAGTGCATAGCCAGCATCCCCCACCAGGTGGCCATATGGGATGTCCCCCCTGGCAAATACCTGATACAGCTGTGAGGCATGCCAGATGTTGGAGTCGTGATAGCTTCCAGGGCTGCCAGCACACACATCCATGATAATGCCCTGGGCATTGCACATGACCTGGCAGTTGATGGAGGGGTATCCCTTGCAGTTTATGTAGTGCCTACCCTGCTCACCAGGTGGTGTATTGATGTGTATGTGGGTGCAGTCTATTGCACCCAGTACCTCCGGGTAGTCTGCCACATGGTGGAAGAGACGCATATTGCTGGCCAACTCCTCCTGCGTTCGGGGGAAGTATATGTGCTCATTTTCATGTGGTAAGATGGCATCCAGGAACTGGTGGAGTACCCTGGATGCTGATGCCTGTGAGATCCCCATGATATCCCCAGTTGGATTTTGAAAGGTACCTGTGGCTAGTATTCTCAAGCTTACACATACCTTCATGTCCACTAGGATGGGTTCCCCTCTGTTATTTCTGGCTCTGAGGCATGGCCGGCACTGCTCAACAAGTTGCTGTATGGTGTCCCTGTCCACCCTGTAACTCTCTACTATCCCCAGATCATGTAGCCCCAGGCAGGTTACCCTGGGTCTGAACACTCTTCTCCTCCTCCAGTGCCTGAGATGGTTGTCAGCATCATCCTCCACACCACCATCAGTCTCTGACACATGCTGGTGAATCAAAGCTATGGCAGCCCCTAACATATACATATTAAAAGTTCCCCGTCTGTATACACCAATGGTGCAGAGTATCTGGGAATACACAAGTGTGTGTGAGGTGCTTTCACACATTATACTATTGTGCTATGGATGCTGCTGGTGTAATTGGGTGTGCATGTGCGATTCCAGCTGCAGGGTATCTTAATTATGGGTTTTACAGAAGGTACTGCTATTGTGGGGCCTTTGGTGTTGACTTACGCTTGGCTGCCATGATTCATCTATTGCCCTTTACTTCACTTTTCAACCCGATTCCCCTTCCATTGTCAGGCATGCATCCAGCTGTCTGCTTTCTTGTTTTGTACTTTCCCATCTCAGGATTGTGTTGCGAAATGTGTTATGTAGCTGATCTACTGCAAGTTTGCTTTGTTCTGCTGTGACAGTTCTCTTTTCTTTGCAGTATGGCACCTCCCCTTTCCTGTTCTGCAGGTAGCTGCTTGCAGCCTTGTTAGCTGTTGTCACTGGCCCACTGTGAGTTCCTAGGTGTTAATTACTGATTTGTACTCCAATTACCATTCTGTAGCATTTCCGTATTGTCTTCCCGTATCTTTCCTGTTTCAGCTATGGTGTGTGCCACACACAGCCATTTACCGGGTTTCAAGCGCGTTTTCATCCATGTTCACATGCACTTTCTGTTACCTTGTGTGCTCTCAGCTAAGCAAAGCTATGGCTACTTCCACACCCTTATCCTGTGGCTTTGCTTAGCAACAGGCAACCCAGATTAGCAATGCTCCATTCTGCTTACAGCTAAGGTGGTGCACCCTTCTCTTGATGTCATGTTTATCTCCAGGCCACACCATGGTGTTGTACCGCTACACAGTGTGGTACATCCTTACGCCGGCGGGGATTTTGCGATTCAGTATTACTTGACTCATTTGCATGGCATTGACTACTAATTCCTAGTTACCACACAGAACACTGTCCCAGACCCTTAGCAACCCTTGCACCATGGTTGTGGTGTAGCATGCATGCCATTGACTATTATGGGGAATTCATGAATTGTGTTACATTGCAGTTTTATGACATATAAATATATTTTCATTGTGATCCTATTTGTGCACCGATGCACTGCGGTTTTACTTTGCATTATTGTGGCCATGACATTAAATGTTATTTTTTTATGTGTTGTGCATTTTTTTATGCCATTGGCTACATTTAACCATTGGCATATATTAACATTATAATACGTAAGTTTGGTCCACTTTCATGGCTCCGATTTTATGTTTGAAAAAATGTAAACCGTTTTTTTTTGGTTTACATTTCTGCATGCTTACGCTATGCCTGCACCACTTTATGAATCGCTATAGACCTTCATTTGCATGATACACTGCTGCACATGGGGTAATTAGCATACATGCACCGGGAGCTGCGCAGCTCTGGAGTACACTGGTAGTGCACGTGGAAACATCTTGTACCTGAATCGACCGGTGGCCATATTTGGCGTTAGATCACTGACGCTACTCCTGGTGCAAGCTTCATGAGTCCTGGGGTGTGTATGTATTCTGAAGAGTTTATATGTGTGCAAAGTGCAACTATTTCATAAAGTACAGTCAAAGTATAGCCATTTTGAAAAGTTTCTTGTGCTGGGTATGTCTATTCACAAAGTGCCGCCATTACAGAGTGTTTCTAGGACTGTAAAGAATTGCCTAGCAAGGTGCTGCCATTTTGGGGAAATTTCAGTGTGCTGTGTATAGTTTATTCGCAAAGTGCAATTACTTTGAAATGTTATTCACTCTGAGCTTCTCTTGCCCAGTTTATTCGCATCATGACATTATTTGAAATGTTTCTTAAAATAATGATAAATTACTTTTGCAAGACAATAATTTCAAGAGTATTACAATAGCGCCCTAGAGACTTATTTCGCAAAGTCCATTTATATAGAAGCTTGCACCGTACATTCATTTGATGTGTTTCTTATACTGATAAGAGGTGATTTCTTGCAATATAGTGATTTTAAAGGTGTCACAGTGTCTGAAAGAGAGTTGTTATGCAGAATATGCCCAACAACATAATTTTGAAAAGCCCAAAAGCATAATTTCAGAAGCACAAAGTTACAAACACTGGTAAAAAATTTCTGGCATATGTGTATATGCATGTGTTCGTGCTTATGTGCAAAAACTGGATGTGTTAATGTGGCAGATGGATTTCAAAAGCCCTTACCACTTGTATTTGATCAGAATATTGCAGAGAATTGCAGAATATTTGAGCAAGAGTATGATATTTTTATACAAGCAGTTTATTCAGACAAAGATGCACCCACCAAGGCATTCATTTTGTTAAACCTAGCTGGGTCAGAGGCCATAGAAAGAGACCGTTCATTTGTGTATGCACCAGCAGTATATGAGGAAGAAGGTGAAAATCGTCATATTGCTGTACAGGCTGAATCAAGGGAGGACCCTCAGTGTTTGAATTGCAAGTTCAGAGAAATGTGTAATCACCAGACAAACATTACATTAGAGAGGCATTTCTTTTACACAAAGAGATCAGAAACCAGGGGAAACTTTTGCACCTTACATAACTGACCTGAGAAACAAAGCTAAAAGATGTTGGTTTGGTGACTTAAAAGATGAGTTAATAAAGGACAGGCTTGTGTGCAGTAGTAACAGTCCTGCTATGAGAAATATCTTGCTTCATGACAGTGACTTAATCTTGTGTAAAGCCATAGAGATTTGTCAAATCCATGAAGTGCCAGAAAACCACACAAGTGTGCTTGCGAATGACAAGAGCATGGTTTTAGCAGGCTCCAGAGCGAATGTTGATAGTATGCAACACATGACAAATGGAAGTAGGCCTAAGCACATGGCAGCCACAGTCCCTGCTGGCTCACCAGGTAAACCACGTAGCTTTCCAGCAAGTTCTAAAACTAGTTCAGTTAAAGGAGCATATTCTTCAGTGCAGTACAAGTGTGAATCAGCAGAATCAAAGTCCAGCTTTATTGTTAACTGTTGCAGTTGTGGTGCAAATCATGAGTCTAAAAGAGAGGAGTGCTTAACATTCGGTCAGCAATGTCCCAAGTGTAAAAAATGGAACCATTTTCAAAAGTTTTGCAAATCAAGTAAACCTCACACAGCTGTAAAGAATGGTCACATAAAAAAACAACTTGATCAAGTAGAAATGCAACAATCAGCTTTCAATGTGGATGGTGTATCAGTAGTTGTTGAAAGAGTTGATGCAGTGAATTTACTGGAAAAAGTATAAGTGTTTTGTACTATCTGGATCAATGGTAAATCCACAGAACTTAAAGTAGACACTGGTTCAAAGTGTAATGTTATATCAGCAGACACATTTGCTAAAGTGAAAGCTAATGAACAACTCAATGTGGCCAGTAGTGCAAAACATGTTGCTTATGGAGGTGAAGAAATTCAAACCAAAGGCTCAGTGATGCTGTCATGTTATTTGGCCAAGAACTGTTACAATTTGTTATTCTATAGGTTCATAGGTTCATAGGTTCATAGGTTCATAGGTTTATACTAGGCTATCTGCCCTAAGGCATTTATAAGCCTAGCCCAAATTTTTGTGGCTTACGCCACCCCTTATATGAAAAAATACTGTGCCCATTAGTTTGTTGTGCCTCTGTCCAGCAGTGACACAGAGATGATTCAGGTAAACCTACGATCTCCCATCCACAGGTCTAGATTTCTCTTGAACAGAGTCAGCGAGGTGCTCTGCCTCACATGGACCGGGATTTTATTCCACAACATAGGGAGTCTCTGAGTAATAAATCTATCCCTCCAGCACGTCCTATTTATATCCGTGCTAAGGTTTAAGTCGCTTGCTCTAGTGGTTTTGGTGGATTTGGATTTTTTAGGTGGAGCATGTCCATTAATTCCGGGTTGGACATGGCCTTGTATGTCAGGCACATGTCACCTCTGAGCAGACGGTATGCGACTGAATAGAGCTGGAGTTTCTTCAATCTGGCAGCATATGACAGATTTTGGAGTCCCTTTATCCTTTTGGTGAGGAACTTTTGGGGTCTCTACAATTGCTGCAGATGTCGGGTGAGATACATCCCGAATGGGGCATTGTACTCGATCATTGGTCTGATAAGTGAAGAGTACAGGGAACAATGACCTCACTAGATCTGGATGTGAATCCCTTCATGATCAGGTGGGCAATGTAGAAGGTCTTTCTAACCACTTTAGCAATGTGAGTGTCAAAGAAAGGCCACTGTCAACCTGGGTACCCAGGTCCCTGATAACCTCTTCTGTGCTTAGTGGATTGCCACCTATATGGTAGCTTGGGGTTACCTTTGTTTTTCCCGGAAGGGTATGACTATACATTTTTGGCGTTTAACTTCAGGCCATGGCTCTGGCACCAGCTATCTGTTTAGAGTCCCTTCTGAAGGATATCCATGTCCGATGCACTTTCCACTATGGCCCAGTTTGCAGTCGTCTGCAAACTTTGTCAGCCAAAGTCCTCCCATGTTGGCCTGTACTTCTGAGAAGTAGATGCCAAACAATAGGGGCCAAGGACCGAGCCCTGTGGGACACCACTTGTGACTGGCTTGGAGTCTGACACAGCGCCAGCAACTCTAACCCTGTGGGTTCTGTCCTTAAGCAGTTTGCAACCCATCTTGTGACATATGGGTTTACATTTAAGCTGGTAAGTTTTCTACAATACCCGAACCCGAGTGGGTATTGTGTCAGCCTTTGCAAGGTCAAGGTAGGCTGTATGGACTGCCTTTCCTCATCAATGGCCTTGGTGACTGTTTCAAGAAGTCGACCAAGTTCAAAAGGCATGATCTTCCCTTGACAAAGCCAAACTGGGTCGGGTCCAATGTCTGCAAGTCCCTATATCTTTGTTTATGAGCTCCATTATGATCCTCTCCATAGCTTTGCAGACTAGACTTGTTAAGCTTATGGGGCGGTAATTACCAGGGTCCGTAGAGGCGCTTTGTGGAGTGGGACCACAGCTGCCGTGACGCCACTCCTTGGGCACGATCCTGTGGTAAGGCTGAGATTAAACAGCTGCCTTATGTGCGGTTTAATTCCTCATTTAGCTGTGTAGCATACAGCCGGGGACACCATCCGGTCCCATTGATGCTGTGTTTTTAGCTTTAGAGAGAGCAGCTTTCACCTGCGCATTTGAGATGTCCGGGACTATGAAGTCCAAAGACCAGTACAGTCTTTATTGGGTCTTAAAGATAGCTTGAGAATGAACCAGCTTATTTTTCCCAGACCGTTCATTTGTGTATGCACCAGCAGTATATGAGGAAGAAGGTGAAAATCGTCATATTGCTGTACAGGCTGAATCAAGGGAGGACCCTCAGTGTTTGAATTGCAAGTTCAGAGAAATGTGTAATCACCAGACAAATATTACATTAGAGAGACATTTGTTTTACACAAAGAGATCAGAAACCAGGGGAAACTTTTTCACCTTACATAACTGACCTGAGAAACAAAGCTAAAAGATGTTGGTTTGGTGACTTAAAAGATGAGTTAATAAAGGACAGGCTTGTGTGCAGTAGTAACAGTCCTGCTGTGAGAAATATCTTGCTTCATGACAGTGACTTAATCTTGTGTAAAGCCATAGAGATTTGTTAAATCCATGAAGTGCCAGAAAACCACACAAGTGTGCTTGCGAATGACAAGAGCATGGTTTCAGCAGGCTCCAGAGCGAATGTTGATAGTATGCAACACATGACAAATGGAAGTAGGCCTAAGCACATGGCAGCCACAGTCCCTGCTGGCTCACCAGGTAAACCACGTAGCTTTCCAGCAAGTTCTAAAACTAGTTCAGTTAAAGGAGCATATTCTTCAGTGCAGTACAAGTGTGAATCAGCAAAATCAAAGTCCAGCTTTATTGTTAACTGTCGCAGTTGTGGTGCAAATCATGAGTCTAAAAGAGAGGAGTGCTTAACATTCGGTCAGCAATGTCCCAAGTGTAAAAAATGGAACCATTTTCAAAAGTTTTGCAAATCAAGTAAACCTCACACAGCTGTAAAGAATGGTCACATAAAAAAGCAAGTTGATCAAGTAGAAATGCAACAATCAGCTTTCAATGTGGATGGTGTATCAGTAGTTGTTGAAAGAGTTGATGCAGTGAATTTACTGGAAAAAGTATAAGTGTTTTGTATTATCTGGATCAATGGTAAATCCACAGAACTTAAAGTAGACACTGGTTCAAAGTGTAATGTTATATCAGCAGACACATTTGCTAAAGTGAAAGCTAATGAACAACTCAATGTGGCCAGTAGTGCAAAACGTGTTGCTTATGGAGGTGAAGAAATTCAAACCAAAGGCTCAGTGATGCTTTCATGTTATTTGGCCAAGAACTGTTACAACTTGTTATTCTATGAAGTCCAAAGACCAGTACAGTCTTTACTGGGTCTTAAAGATAGCTTGAGAATGAACCAGCTTATTTTTCCCAAAGAAGTTTATCACATAAGTACATCTCCTAGTTCCACTTTTTCTGATGCCATTTTCTCAGAGTATGCTGATGTTTTCAATGACAAGTTGGGCAAACTTCCAGTTGTGTATTCCATGAAGTTAGACCCAGAGGTCAATCCAGTAGTTAAACTGGCAAGAAGAGTTCCGATAGCTGTGCAGGATAAAGTCAAGGCTCAGCTGGATAAAATGGTGCAGCAAGGTGTAATTTGTCCAGTTGCAGAACTAGCTGACTGGGTGTCGTCTATGATAGCAGCTCACAAACAAGGCTCAGATGAAATTAGAAAATGTATTGACCCAAGAAATTTGAACAAAGCATTGAAGAGGCCGTATCATCCAATGCGCACAGTCAAAGAGGTCACAGCCCTAATACTGAATGTCACTGTTTTTCTCTCTTGTATGCAAAAAGTTCATTTTGGCAAGTGATGTTTGATCACAAATCCTCATTACTAACCACTTTTGGTACCCTGTTTGGGAGATACAGATTCCTAAGGATGCCATTTGGAATAAATTCTGCAAGTGATGTCTTCCAGCATGCAATGGAGCAAATTTTTTCAGGCTATCCTTGTGCCATTTATTGGTTGGAGGTAATGGTGAAGCAGAGCATGACATAAACCTTAAGAAAGTTCTAGTCAGAGCACATGAAGTAAACTTGAAGCTCAATCCTCTGGAGTGCAAATTCAGGCTATTAGAAGTTACTAATGTAGGTCATTTATTTATGAGTACTGGCTTGAGACCAGACCCGGCCAAGCAAGCAGCTATTTTTGAAATGTCAGCACCAGACAATATTCAAGCTCTACAGCATTCACTGGTCATGGTCAACTATTTAGGAAAGTTTATAACAGATTTCAGTGAGTTGACAGCACCTTTACGAGAGCTAACGCTAAAAATGTTGCATGGTTAGAACATCACCAAAAGGCATTTGAAGATCTTAAGCAGAAAATTTCCACCCAACCTACATTAAGATACTATGATGTGAATAAACCAATCACTCTTTCCTGTGATGCTTCAAAATTTGGTCTTGCCACAGTTATACTTCAAGAAGGCAGACCAGTAGCCTATGCATCTAGAACACTAACCCAAACTGAGATGCAGTATGCTCAAATTGAGAAATAACTTTTGACAATAGTATTTGCATGTTCCAAGCTCTATGATTATATTTATGATCAAGATATTCAGATTAAAACTGGCCACCAGCCTCTAGTTACTATTCTAAAAATACCAATGCATTCAGCTCCACTAAGATTACAAAGAATGATTCTCAAATTACAAAAGTACAACTTCAAAATGGTCTATACGAAAGGTAAAATACTCTATCTGGCTAATACCTTATCCAGATCCCCCAGAAAGATGACAGAACAGCTAGACATGGAAAATTTTGACTTTCAAGTGATGGCAGTGCATAATTTTTCTATAACTAGGCTTGATGAGTTAAGAGATCACACAAAGACCGATCCAATTTTGCAAAAGCTCATTCAATACATTAATGTTGGATGACCGTCAAAGCAATCTAGTGTACCATCTGAAGTGCAAACCTATTTTCCTTACAGAGATGAAATGTTGATGGAAGATGGCATTATTTTCAAAGGTGCTAAAATTGCTGTTCCTGCTTCCTTACAACAAGAATTTATTCAGGGTTTGCATTCTGGTCTCCCAGGTTCCACATCCACTAAGAGAAGAGAAAGAGAATTAGTATTTTGGTCTTCATTACTTAAAAACATTGATAAAGTACTTTCTTCTTGATCAATATGCAATAGTACCAAACCATATTTGCAAAGAGAACCACTTCAGCTAAGTCAAGTTCCTGAACTACCTTGATCAACAGTAGCAAGTGATATCTTCGAGTGGAAGAATCAACATTACTTAGTATTGCTAGACTCTTATTCAAACTCGTTTGAGATTGACTTTCTACCTAACTTAACATCCACTGCTGTTATTACTAAGCTGAAACGTCACTTCTCAGTCCATGGTAGCCTGCACATAGTTATCTCTGACAATGGTGCTCAATTTACTAGTCAGTTGTTTCAGAAATTTGCAAGAGAATGGGACTTTATATATGTTACTAACAGTCCCGAACATCCACAGTCAAATGGGCTAGCTGAACGTGCAGTACATAGTGCAAAGCAATTACCTGAAAGGTCAAAGTGAACCCAAAGTGGTTTCCATTCCAGAGTGTGTTCCTAGTTCTAATTCCATTCCTGAAGATGTTCCAAACAATTCTAAGATGGAACATTTTACAGAGACAGCTCCAGTTGCTAAGCCCAATTCCCTGTTTTATGTCACAGGATATAGATGAGTATCCAGGCCCAGTGTGAAATATGCAGCAACATGGACTTAACTGTGTATATATGTACCTTATCTTATGTAAATGCATGATAGGGAACTATCTGTGATATCTGCATGCCAAATAGATTCATAACATTTTATTTTTTCAAGAGGGAGGATGTAGCTCAGAGTGCACATGCTGTGTGCTGTGTCTTTAAGAAGCATGTCAAAGATGAAGCGTGCATGTATAAAAGCCAGGCACATGCCATCCCTAGTGCTATTTTGAGAGTGCAGCCAGAGAGTAAGCATGTATGATTTCAGCAATTAGTTTGTATATAAGTTACTTAAGTTAAAGTCAGTTAACTTCTATCATGATGTGTTTGCATAAAATAAAGATGCTTGAACAGAACCCACAAAGACTCTTCTATTGTGTCCAAAGTAGGAGAGTGACAGAAAGGATGTTAGGTTCCATTTCAGGCTTGATTGTCTGGCTGTGGCTTTGTTATATCTAATTGGTATGGTTATAGGTTGGCTGCACTTGTACAGAGGTACATAATTGGTTGGGTTTTCAGATTATGTGGTTTATCAATCTGTATTAACATCACCCAATATTATTGTTTAATGAGGGATTTTTAAGGAGGCTCAGCAAAGGATATCTTCCAGTGTATTAGCATAGTTAACTGGGGGTATGTACTATATACACAAGATTGAGGTTGTTTTGGGGTGTTTAGTTTTAACATGATTAGTAGGATTTCTGAGTGAGAAAAAGCTGGCAGGATGTGGGGGAAAAGGGTAGTGTTTTTTGTTGAAAATAATGCCACCAATGTTTTGTTCCTTCTGTCTAATCTGATAATGTTATATCCTAACAGGGCAATTTCTTCATTTTTTTTGTTTAACTGGTGGAGCCCAGTTTCTATAGCAACTTAGATGTCTGGAGTGTGTAGTGCTATCCATGCATGCACCTTTGAGGTAGCGATAAAGGAAGATATCTTGCACATGAATATGTTGAGTTCAGCCTGGGTTTGGGTGGATGTCACTGCTAAATTTTGCAGTTATTGAAGTATGATGGTATGGATTGAGGCATTCTTACTTGATTTTATTTTTTATACCAAATTTGAAAATAAATGATTGCTGCTTTGGATAATTGTACTTGAATAATAGGGTATATTAGTTGTCCGCATATTAGATCTAAGAAAAATCTTACACCAGATGCCCTTCCTGATGTAACCTTCCCCATTTATCTGAGTTTGAGACTGTCATGAAGAAATACACTGGCTTGTGCATCCCCACTGGCTGGGGACAGAGTGATGATTATGAAGCTAGAAATTGATGGTGTGATGATGAATGTTGTTATTGCATATAGTCCGCAAGTGGGTGCATGATGGATGAGAAAGAAAAATTCTGGAGTGAGTTGGATGAAGTGGTGGAGAGTGTACCCAAGGGAGACAGACTAGTGATTGGAGTTGATTTCACTGGGCATGTTGGTGAAGGGAACAGAGGGGATAAGGGGATGATGGGTAGGTATGGTGTCAATGAGAAGATTGCAGAAGATCAGATGGTAGTGGATTTTGTGAAAAGGATAGACATGGCTGTAGTGAATACATATTTTAAGAAGAGGGAGGAGCATATGGTGATGTACAAGAGTGGAGGAAGATGCATACAGAGGTGGTTTATATCCTATGCAGGATGGCTAGTCTGAAGGAGATTGGAGACTGCAAAGTGAAGATAGGATGGTGGTCTGTAGGATGGCATTGCCAATCAAGAAGAAGAGGAGGAGAGTGAGGGGAGTGCCAAGGATCAAATGATGGAAGTTGAAAAAGGATGACTGTAAGATGGCGTTCAGGGAAGAGTTAAGACAGGCACTGGGTGGCAGTGAAGAGCTAGCAACTACAGCAGAAGTGATAAGGGAGACAGCTAGAAAGGTGCATGATGTGACATCTGGACAGAGGAAGGAGGACAAGGAGACCTCGTGGTGGAATGAAGAAGTGCAAGAGAGTATACAGAGGAAGAGGCTGGCAAAGAAGAAGAAGTGGGATTGTCAGAGAGATGAAGAAAGTAGACAGGAGTACAAGGAGATGAGGAGTTTGGTGAACAGAAAGGTGGCAAAGGCTAATGATAAGACCTATGGCGAGTTGTATGAAAGTCTGGACAATAAGAAGGGAAAAAAGGACCTGTACCAGTTGGCTAGACAGAGGGACTGAGCAGGGAAAGATGTGCATAAAGATAGGGTGATAAAGGATAATGAGGGAAATGTACTCACAAGCGAGGAGAGTGTGTTGAGCAGATGGAAAGAATACTTTGAGGGGTTGATGAATGAAGAGAGAATGATAAGAAAGGGGTTGGAATAATGGGGATGGTAAATCAGGAAGTGCAATGGATTAGTAAGGGGGATAAGGGGACAGCTATGAAGAGGATGAAGAATGGAAAGGTTGTTCCAGATGACTTACCTGTGGAAGCATGGGAGTTGTTTAGAGATAGAGGAAGAATTTCAGTTTTTTTTTAACCATATTGTTTAAGCTTGGAGATTGAAGATAGAGAAGAGTGGAGAAGAGTTTTACTGTTTTAAGAATAAGGGTGATGTGCAGAGCTGTAGTAAGTAACTACAATGGATAAAAACATAAGGATGTCCAAGAAAGTCATGGGAAAAAGTGGAAAAGCATGGGAGAAGAAGGGAGGTGGTGATTAGTGAGCAGTGAGGTGATTTGCCATGAGGGAGGGATGCGGTGAGTGCGCACCAGGGTAGATGAGGGTGTTGAGAAATGAGAGATAAATATTAAGGGTTTGTCTTGTGTCTTTGTGGACTTAGATAAAGCATATATTGTGAGATAGAGAAAGTTGTGGAGAGGGCAGGGAGAGTTGTATGTGGTGTGGTACAGGATATGTACGAGGGCAGTGTGACAATGGTGAGATCTGCGGTAGGAGTGACGGATGCATTCATGGTGGAGGTGGGATTACATCAAGGATCAGCTCTGAGCCCTTTTTTATTATTTACAGTTGTGATGGACAGGTTGACAGATGAGATCAGACAGGAGTCCCCGTGGACTATGATGTTTGAGAATGACATTGTGATCTATAATAAGAGTAGGAAACAGAATGAGGAGACCCTGGAGAGGTGGAGCTATGCTCTATAGAGGAGAGGAATGAAGATCAGCAGGACTAAGACAGAATATATGTGTGTGAATAAGATGGAGGATAGAGGAATGGTGAGGATGCAAGGAGTAGAGGTGGCGAAGGTGGATGCGTTTAAATACTTGGGATCAACAGTTCAGAGTAATGGGGAGTGTGGAAGAGAGTTGAAGAAGACAGTGCAGGCAGGGTGGAGTGGGTATAGAAGAGTGTCAGAAGTGATTTGTGACAGATGGGTACCACTAAGAGTGTAAGAGAAGGTCTTCAAGATGGTAGTGAGACCAGCTATGTTATATGGGTTGGAGACGGTGGCACTGATGAAAATACAGGAGTCAGAGCTGGATGTGGCAGAGTTAAAGATGTGAAGATTTGCATTGGGTGTGATGAAGATGGACAGGATTAGGAATGAGTATATTAGAGGGTCAGCTCAGGTTGGACAGTTTGGAGACAAAGCCAGAGACGTGAGATTGTGTTGGTTTGGGCATGTGCTGAGGAGGGATGCTGGGTATATTGTGAGAAGGATGTAAAGGAAGGAGCTGCCAGATAAGAGGAGAAGAGGAAGGTCTAAGAAAAGGTTTATGTTTGTGGTGAGAGAGGACATGCAGGTGGTTGGTGTGACAGAGCAAGATGCAGAGGACAGGAAGAAATGGAAACAGGTGATCCACTGTGTCGACCCCTAATGGGAGCAGCTGAAAGAAGAAGAAGGGGAAGAAGTAGGATTTATCAGTGTTGATTTTGGTAGGTGTGATTAGGAGATGAGGTTAATAAGTATTTCACTCGCAGAACACAATATAGAAATTTTTTTGAATTATGCGGGTAATGGATGGTGGTCAGATGCTAGCTGTGCAAATAGGAGAAGAGGTACTAGTATGAGGACTTTTAGGAGAAAGCATATCTGAAATGTAAGAAGAAGAGTGGTATGAATGATAAGAGGATGAAGACATAGTTAAAACAAGAAGTAAAAGTTGAACTGTAAAATAATACACTGTGTTTAGTCTGTAGGCTTATAGGTAATATGGAGACTTGTGGGTGTTTAAGAATATAGGTGTGGGGAATATTGGTATGAATGAGAATGAATTTATGTGATTGGGGTCTGTTTACAGTGTAGAATAGGTATGGGTAAAGAAAGGTAGTAAGTCAAAAAGTACCGATTTAATTTTGTACGGGTAGAGAAAGATTGAGAGCAGAGGGATTAAATCAGTATAGAGCGGTATTGGGCAGGCTGAGAGATATCATGAGAGATGAATAGCAATCTGATTGTGGTGTGTGAGAGATCTCAGGGATGAATGGAACAGGGACTTTTACACATGCACTTTAGCATGCTTTTCTAGTTCTCATCATCTGTAGTCAATGTACATTATTATATTATGTAGAGCAACTTCTATCAAGAAAGCAAATTCTAACTCATTTGCTGCTTTTACCCAAAGAACTTGAATGATCCTACATTTTTAACAAGCACGTTCAACAGTTTCCTCGTCAGAACTTTCTTAAACAGACATACTTCTATTTAAGGATTTGTATTTTATTGTAGTTTTCACTGCGATCTTTTGGTGTGCCAAACACCACTAAAATCCCCACATACCTGTTTTATAAAGATTTTGATGCTGTCTGTCTGTTTGCATACCTTACTAGCCAGGCTCTCCCAACCAGGGGCCACATAGAATGCCTCCTTAATTAATGCATTGATATCACAATATTGATAAGTCTTATCCATCTTCAGTAACTATAACACAGTAAAAATGCATCTCGCAAAATAAACAATATTTGGAGTTCTGCAATCAGCATAAAAATCAAGTTTGATTTTAAAGTTAATGTTAACTAATATTGTTTATTTTGCAAGTTGCCAGGTCTGTCATGCCTTCTACATAGGCAAAATGAACAGACCACTGAAGGATAGGATTCTCGAACACTATAGGGACATCAGGAATCAGAAAAACACAAATCCCTTAGCACAACACATTGGTTTGCATGGCTCAGAACACACTTTTAAGTTCTTTGTATTCCAGGTTTTGGACATTAGTATTAGAGGGGATAATACATCTAATAAAACAGAAAGGGCTGAACAGAAATCGATCTTGCTCTTGAATGAAGAGAAACTGCCTGGTTTAAATGGCGTTTCTAGCCTTAAACCATTCTTGAAAGCACACCCTGCTTAAACATTAATGTTGTTTTTAAACTATGATTTTAAACAAAATTTTATTTGTATAGTTTCCCTTGTATTTATAAAGTACAGTTGTGTACACTTACCATAAATGTAGATGTTCAAGTATATTCACTGTTGCAGTCATTACATTTGGGGTTATCTGCTTGCTGGTAGCCCTCAGCCAGCCTGATTATCAAAGTCTTTGGTCCTGCGTCGGTTGTTGTCTCTTCTTCCATGATATCAGGTAGTCAGGGGTATAAAGCATGCAGCTGGCGCCATTACATCAGTTTTTCTTGCCCCAGATGTCAGGTGCCCCCATAATGGGAAGCAATTATATACAAGGTTACACCTCCAACAAAAAGCAAATACACCAGAAAGCTTAAATACAGTAAACAAGAAGAGAGGTATAGCCAATAGAAGTCATGGGGCTGGAGGGAGGGTAACCAGGACTGCAACAGTGAATACACTCGAACATCTACATTTATGGTAAGTGTACACAACTGTACTATGTTCTTCGTGTTTCACTGTTGCAGTCATTACATTTGGGTAGATTCCCAAAGCTAAGGAAGGGAGGAGACAGTGAAAGAGCATTAGGACCAGCTATTAGGCCCTGCAAGACTGCAGTGGCAAAACCAGCTCTGGATTTAGAAAAAATACGCAAGTGGTAATACTTGGTGAACGTATGAACAGAATTCCAGGTAGCAGCTTCTAGGATGTCCCTGGTAGGAACACCTCTGAGAAAGGCTGTTGAAGTAGATGCAGCCCTGGTGGAATGTGATCTTATCCCCTGTGGGGTAGGTTTTCCATGGTGCTTATAACAGAAATAAATGCAATGGCCTATCCACTTAGAAATGGTTTGCTTTGAAATGGCCTTCCCCCTGCCCCTGCAGCAAAGACAACTAGCAGCTGTTCAGTTTTCCTGAGAGGCTTAGTCCTGCCCAAATAAAATCTAAGTTGTCTGTGCACATCCAAAGAGTGCAGAATTCGGTCTCCTTTGTTCTGTGGATTAGAAAAGAAGGTTGGCAAATGAATGGACTGATTAAGGGCCACACTGGATACCACCTTGGGCATAAAGGAAGGGTCGGTCCTGAGGGGCACCCTGTCAGCATGGAAGATGATGAAGGGCTCCACTTTGCTTTGCTAGGGACGGCTTGCACCTGTCACCCCTGGGCTTTCGGATATTGGCAAAAGCTCTTGCTACCCCCATAGTGCCTTTTTTAGGCAAGGCTCAAAAGACAAACCCACCTCCATAGGTATCACAAGGGATAAGAAACTAAGAGTAATGCTACTCAACGCTAGAAGTCTAAACCTCAAGATGCACAAACTCTCCTTAGCATGGAGAACATCGATATCTGTGCAGTAACAGAAACCTGGTTCAGGACTCCCGAGAGCACCCCAGCACTACCAGGTTATACCTCATACCATGCTTTTCGCCCCAAAACTTGGACCGAACCACAAAAAGGGAGTATCGATATTCATCAAAGATACCCACACCTCTAGGTTGGTGGCAAAGCACGAAGCATCAGAGACTATCCATGTGCAACTAACAGTGGGTAAAACTGCCTTCCAGTTTATAGCCTGCTACAGACCACCCTCCCAAACCCAGGAACCCCACTCGGCCTTCCTGAGAACACTGGAAAATATGAAGGTCTCTCCGAACACCATTATATTGGGCGACTTCAACTACCCAAACATAGATTGGGAGCATTACTCTAGCTCCAACACCCTTGCCCAAAGGTTCCTAGAATTCATAAACTCAAATGCTATGGAACAACTTGTTACCACTCCCACAAGAGGGAAAACATACTGGACCTGATCATCACCAACATGGGGACTCTATGCTCCAGACCAGAAGTGTATCCTCACTGGTAAGATCAGACCATAAACTGATCTCACTGGATATTCACATCCCCCCCACCCCTGCCCAGAAAACCACAGTGAAAAACTTCTCTAAAGCAAATTTCACACTTCTCAAAACCGAGGTGGAATCCTTCAAAGCCCCGGCCTGTGGAAAATCTGGCCCAGACCGCAGAATCCTTTATAAATGCATTCTATGAACACCTTCAGAAATGCATGGATCATGCAATCCCAAATAAAACCAAGACCCAATCCTCCAAAGGCAGACGACCTGGCTGGTGGACCCCAGCCTTAAACAAACTATACAATAGAAGGAGGAAGCTACTACATGATAGAGCAAAATCCCAAAAAGGGAAGGCATCTCTGATCAGTATTAGCAAAAAACTAAGGGCACTCATAAAATCGTCAAAGGCCAGCTTGAGAAAAATTGCACAGGACACTAAAGATAATCACAAGGCTTTCTTTAGTTATGTTAGGAACCTGGGTGGGAATTCCCAGATATGCTCAGAATTAGTCCAAAATGACAAAAAATACACTGATCCCACAGACATTGCCAACATCCTAGCTGACAGGTTCAAAAGGGCAAATATCTATCCCAGCAGAGTGCTGCCCCGACATCTCAGATGCTCAGGTGGGAGCCGCCTGTCCAAAGCAAAAACACAGCATCAATGGGACCAGACAGTGTCCCAGGCTCTACATGAACTCCAAGAAGAGCTAAACCCAAACATAAAACTACTGTTCAATCTCAGCCTTACTACAGGATATGTATCTAAAGAGTGGCGTACAGCAACAGTGGTCCCTCTCCAAAAAGGTGGTGCCTCAACGGACCCTGGAAACTATCGCCCCATAAGCCTGTCTAGCTTGGTCTGCAAAGCTATAGAAAGGATCATCATGGACCTCATAAATAAAGATATTGGGGACCTACAGACACTGGATCCTACCCAGTTTGGCTTTGTTAAGGGCAGATCCTGCCTCTTAAATCTGGTTGACTTCTTTGAAACAGTCACCAAGGCCATTGTGAAAGACAAGGAAGGTGGTCCACACAGCCTATCTGGACCTCGCAAAAGCCTTCGATACAATACCCCACTCAGGCATTATAGATAAGCTCACCAGCTTAAATATAAACCCCTATGTCACTAGATGGGTTGCAAACTGGCTCAAGGACAGAACCCACATGGTTAGAATTGCTGGAGCCATGTCAGACTCCAAACCAGTTACAAGTGGCGTCCCACAAGGCTCAGTCCTGGGACCTCTCTTGTTTGGTATATATTTCTCGGAGGTACAGGCCAACACAGAAGGACTGTGGCTGACCAAGTTCGCAGATGACTGCAAACTGGGCCATAATCGACTCTCCAGCCGACACAAGCATCCAAAGGGCCTCATAGAAACAGACAACTGGTGCCAGAGCCATGGCCTCAAGCTAAACGCCAAAAAGTGTATAGTCATCCCCTTTGGCAAAAACAAAGTGCCCACAAATTACCACATAGGTGGTAATCCTTTAAGTACTGAAGAAGTCATTAGGGACCTGGGGACCCAAGTTGATAGCAATCTCTCATTTGACAACCACGTGGCCAAAGTGGCTAGAAAAACATTTTATATAGCCCACCTAATCATGAAGGGATTCACATCTAGATTAGGGGAGGTCATCGTGCCTCTTTACTCATCCCTCATCAGGCCCATAATCGAGTACAATGCCCCTTTTGGGATGTACCTTACCAAACACCTGCAGCAACTGGAAAGACCCCAAAAGTACCTCACCAAGAGGATCAAAGGGCTCAAACAGATGCCATATGCTGCCCGGTTAAAGAAACTCCAGCTCTACTCAGTGGCATACCGCCTGCTCAGAGGTGACCTGTGCCTGACGTATAAGGCCATGTCCAACCCGGAATTAAGGGACAATGCTGCACCTCAAAAAATCCAAATCCCATCGAGCTACGCTCGAGACTTGAACCTCAGCACTGAAATAAATAGGACATGCTGGAGGGACAGATTCATAACCCAGAGGCTCCCTTCACTATGGAATAAAATCCCAGTCCAGGTTAGGCAGAGTCCCTCATTGACTCTCTTCAAGAGGAATCTTGATGAGTGGATGGGAGATCATAGGTTTACCCCGGGTATCACTTCTGTGTCACTGTTAGACAGAGGCACAGTATACTAACCTCGAAAAAGGGCATAGCAAAATTAATTTAAAATGGGTGGCGAAAGCCAAACATACTCTGGCTAGGCTTATAAATGCCCTAGGGCAGATAGCCTAGTATGAACCTATGAACTGTCATGAGGGCCTGTAATTCAGACACTCTTCTTGCTGAAGTGATGACTAGAAGGAAGGCTGTTTTCCAAGAAAGGAATTTCAACTCTGCAGTTGCAGCTGGCTCAAAAGGAGGTAGAGTGAGCTTTTCCAATACAAAGTTAAGGTCCCAGGCTGGGGTAGGGGCTCTCCTGGGTGGTCTTAAATTTTTGGCCCCTCTAAGCAATTGCTTCAGCAGGCAGTGAGAGAAGAGGGGTGGCTCAGTATTACAATGAGCTGAAATGGCTGAGGCATGAATTTTAATAGAAAAGAAGGAAAGGCCCTTGTGAAGCATCTCTGTTAAGCATTGAAGAATATGCAGTAAACTGGGCACTGTTGTGTCCATCCCCTGAGTTTGGCTTCAGGAAAAGTATCTTTTCCACTTTTCAGCATAGAATTTTCTAATACTAGGCCTTCTTGTCTCCAGAATGACATCCATCACTTGCTTACTGAGGGATGGCATTGGAAAGCTCAGGTAATTAGCCAGGCTGCAAGGTTCAGGGTTTGAAGCTGTGGGGGCAGAATCTGGCCCTCCTGCTGGGACAGCAGGGCAGGGGTTTGAGGCAGGTGCCATGGTTCCAGTAGTGACATACTGTACAAGAGGGGGTACTAGTGTTGGCATGGCCAGTCTGGTGCAATGAGTATTGTCCTTGGTTTGTCCTGCTTGATCTTTAGTAGAACTTTCGAGAGGAGAGGCAGAGGGGGAAAGGCATAAACTGAGAGGCTTTCCCAGGTGAAGGGCAGGGCATCCACTTTCCAAGCTTGTCTGTGGGGAGTCCTTGTGCAGAATTTGTTCAATTGGTAGTTCTGAGGGGAGGCAAACAGGTCTATCTCTGGGCTCCCCCATTTGTTTTTCAAAATGTTGAATATATTTGTTTCCAGTTTCCACTCGTTTGGGTCCATGAGATTTCTGCTTAGGTTGTCTGCCAGTGAATTTAGCTTGCCTGGCAGGAATTGAACTTGTAGGTGCACTTGGTAGCTCAAGGCTGTGTTCCACAGAACCATGGCTAGTCTGCAGAGAGGGTATGAGTGGGTCCCCCCTGCTTGTTTATGTACTACATAACAGTGGTGTTGTCTGTCTTTACCAATAATTGTCCTAGAAGAATGTGGTCCTTGAAGGCTGTCAGAGAATTCTGTACAGCTAACATTTCTTTTTTGATTGATATGCAGGTGCATTTGACTCGGGTTCCATTTGCCCTGAATGCACTGACCTACCAAGTGAGCCCCCCATGCATAGTCTCATGCGTCTGTTGTTAGGGTTTGGGCGGCAGGGGGTAGAGTGAATGGCAGTCCCTTGTTGTGGTAGCAGGCCTCTGCCCACCAAAGGAACTCTGTCTTTATACAAGGAATGATAGGAATCATTGACTCCAGGCCCTGAGAATGTTGACACCATAGCTTTTTAGATACCATTGTAGTTTCCTCATATGCAGTCTTGTATATGGAATTAGTAGGATGCAAGAGGCCATGAACCCCAGGGCTTGCAGTATTTTCCTTGCAGATAGCTGGGTCTTTGTGGCCAGTAGTTTGAAGTAGGTGGTCAAATAAACTTGTTTCTCTGGTGTGAGGTAGGCCATTTGGGAAGTTTTGTTCAAGCTTGCTCCCAGGAATACAATTTGTTGGCAGGGTACTAGGTGAGATTTCTTTTTGTTTATGGTGTACCCCAGTGAGGTTAGCAGTTTCTTTACAAATGCCAGATGATTCAATAGTGTGTCCTGGCTTTCTGCCTGAATTAGACAATCATCAGGTATGGGTATATTTGAATATTTCTTTGCCTGCAGAATGCAATGACTGGAGCTAGGCACTTTGTGAATATCCTGGGTGCAGTAGATAAGCCAAAGGGCAGTGCAGAGAACTGATAGTCCATGTAGCCTGCTCTGAAGCGTAGGCATTTTCTGCAAGATTCCCTTATTGGGATGGGCAGGTAAGCTTCCTTTAAGTCCAATCTTGCCAACCAGGCATTTTTGCCTAGCATGGGAAGCAGCTAATGAAGAGTTAGCATTTTGAATTTTGGGATTACCAAAAAGGTGTTTAGGATAGACAGGTCCAGGATAGGACACCAGGAATTGTCTTTTCTGGGTATCAGGAAAAGTCTGGAATAAAAACCTTGTCTCCATTCCTCTGCTAGGGCAGGTTGAATAGCCCTGATACTTAGAAGAGAGAGAACCTGCTGTTGAGCCTCTGCCCACTGATTCGGGGGTAGGTCTGGCCAACTGTTTGGGGCTGGTAAGGTGTGGAAGTGGAATTTGTATCCTTGGGAAATTATATTTAAAACCCATTTGCTTGGGTAATGAGTTCCCAGGTTTTTGCATGCAGGGTGATCTTTCCCTCTAAAGGAGCAGTCAGTTGAGCATGGCTTGGAAGTTTTAAGGTTAAGTCATTGTGACAGTTTACCATAGGGGGGTGTCTTACTACTTCCAGCTTTGGAAGTGGGAGCCCCTCACTGCTTAGGCCTGTGGGTACCTTGAGACTGTAGCCTAGGTGGTCTGCTGGTCCTGGGTTTGCACTGAGAAGGCCTGGAAAAGACAGGAAAGGACCAATTCTTAGAAGGCCAATGCCTACTAAATCTGGGAGGCTGTACTTGCAGGAAATCTTCAACAGTTTGCATAGATTTAGCTTTTTCCTCCATCTTTTTAAGTACTTCTTCTGCTTTGTTGCCAAACAGGCGGTCTTGGTTTAAGGGAGCATCCAGTAATTTAGCTTTAACATGATCTGGCAAAGTTTGCTCCTTAAGCCAAGCATGCCTTCTAAGAACAGACCCAGTGACAGCAGCCCTGCAAGATGCCTCTAAGGAGTCAAAACCACATTGCAAAGTATGTTTACCAACTTGTTCAGCAGAATGCATTAAATCCTGTAATTCTTTATTTTCAGCACAGTCAGGAATCAACATAATTTTCTGTTTAAGTAATCCAATAATATGCTGCTGATACATTAACATATGAAACTGGCAGTTTAAGGCCCTAATGGCCAAAGTAGCAGAAGTGTATACCTTCTTATCCCATCTGTCCAGGGCCCTGGAATCTCTATCAGAGGGGTTAGGGTTTTTAGCAGTAGTAACCTTAATGCTTTTGGGTCCCTGTGAAATGGTCTCTGGGTCTGCAGTAGGATTCTTAAAGAGGAACTTGTGAGAGTCAGGTACTCTGTAATACCTGTCAGGTTTCCTGGGAGCTGGAGGTAAAGTGTCTGGGGCCAGGCTAGATTCTAAGAAGGCATCATCTACAATGTCCAGTACAGGATGGATAGCTAAAGGCCTGTGTTGAGGTAGGAGTAAGAATTCCCTAAGCCTCTTTTTGGAGTCAGAGTAATCCTGACTTTCCCAGCAGAAATGCTCCCTAAGAGTGTACAAAGTTTCACCAAAAGAGAAATCTTCTGGAGGGAAAGCAGAGGGAATGGAGTCCTCTGCATCAGAATCCTCATAGGTAGATAAGGGCAAATCCTGGTCATCAGAAGAAACAGAAATTTCAGAATCCTGATCAGAAGAATCAGAAGGAAAATCAATTCTAGGTCTCTTAGAGGGAGAAGGCTGGCTTCCCCTAATTAGAGTAATAAGATGTTCAGCCATTCTTATCATTTGTTTTTTAGGCATATGGGCTTGACCATGAGGTTTGTGGATCGAGTTTTAGGCCTTGAAGAAAAAGATGACTTTGGTTTGATATGCAAGTCAGTAGGCCTGAATGCACCCTCTAAAGCCAGTGCCTGCACAGTGGCTCCGGACCCATCCAAGTACATCCATAGGTTCCATAGTCAAAGAAGCATCTCGCGGCAGACTCCAAATGGGTATCAGTAGAAGCCTGCGAATCTAAAGTAGCGGGTATCAGGGGCTGTGAAAGCACCTAACTGAGTACTGGCGAACTGGTGACTAGCTAAACGGAAGCATCGTCGGCAGCTTTGGACCTATGCGGTCTGTCTCTGTCTTTATCTTTACATTTTTTCGGAATGTTGGTAGTTGGTTGGCTTATCAAAGCCATTTCTGGATAATTAAACTGAGTACTGAAATAGTTTGATGCAAAAATGAACTGACAACGAATAGTTCAAGGATTGAATAAGGCACAAAACTGACAGTGAGGGACGCTGTGGTCTGGGCCTATTCAAGGAATGCAGTACGAATGAAAATATTTATGAGGTATCTGCTTTCCACAAGAAATACAATTGTTAACTTTTACTGACATTGGTTTAGAACAAGAAAAAGGATTCCCAATGGGGTACTTAGCTTTTTTGAAAACTTCGGTTCTGAAACTCGAAATGAAAATTTCAGGAATCGGCCGACCGGCATTTGAGAACTGCTTCTGTTTCGGGCACTGCATGGCAGGAGAGACTGATGTAATGGCATCAGCTGCATGCTTTATACCCCTGACTACCTGACATCATGGAAGAAGAGACGGCAACTGACGCAGGACCCAAGACTTTGATAATCAGATCGGCTGAGGGCTACCTGCAAGCAGATAACCCCAAATGTAATGACTGCAACAGTGAAACACAAAGAACATCAATTGCTGCATTGCTTGTGCATGTGTACCTTTTAGTTAATTCATTAGATATGCATATGACAGCTGACTGGTTTTGCTTTCTTTTTAATGTCATGTCTTTCTACTTGTTTATTAGTCTGAAGGAGTGATAGTGTTATTGCGAAAGTGCTCCCTTTTATTACTTTCTATTTTGTTTAATAAATAGAGGTTTTTGCCCAGCTGTGTTGGTTCAGTACTTCTCTCTTAATTATGTTCATATGGGGACTACACTTAGCTGAAAAAAATATACATAAATGTACCACTCTTCAGAAGTAAACTTTGATCAAGAAAAACTTTGTCCCTAAGTGTTATGAAGTAAGCCTGCACTAAATCCATGAAGATCTATATCCTTATATTTATTTTACATTTGTTTACCAGGTTTGTCCGACTGAGCTGACGAGCTCTTTTTCAGTGGAGGCCCAGGGAGAAAAGCTCCAACATATTACACAATTTCCACTATAAATTAGCATTAAACAGCAATGTTACAGGATTATTACAAGGCATTGAGTAGCAATACAATGTTATACAGTGTCAATAATCAGGAGTATAGCAAAACTGTTACAAGCTGTATAAAAAGAAATAATATTAGAAATAATATGTAATTAAGATGAATATAGTTTTTGGGGTAAGTGGTTACAAAAACCCAGTTTTATCATAATGTAGTTGCATGAAGGCAAGACAATTACTATAAAATGTTTCTCTGAGGCGATTAGCTTAATTGGTTTTAGAAGACAGCAGAAAGAGTAGTCAAGGAAGATTAGAGAGAGCTAGTGGGAAGAGTGAGTTAAGGGCAGGACGTAGATTAAGGTATGAGAAGTAGGGGATGTTTAAGGAGGGAGAGTGCAGTGGCAGGACCAGTGACTTTTAAAGTGCTCTTTGATGGCTGTCTTAAATTGTTTAGGATGTGTAAGGGTCCTGATTTCTAGGGGGAGCCCATTCCAGGCAATAGTGGGGTGATAGCTGTGCATGTTGCGTCCAAATTTAGACTTGGGTTTGTCGATTTGTAGTAGGTCTTGGTTAGAGCTTCGGAGAGGTCTGGAGGGAGAATAATAGGAGATGAGAGGGGATAGTGCTGGGCAGTAGGAATGCTGGTATAGGATAGAATGGATGATCTGGAACTGAGAGAGAAGAAGCTGTTATATTGTAACCCTCAGTTTAAAACCCTAATACCTCGATCAGTTTCTCAGTGAAATACCTTCTGCTACCTATTTTCTATCACCAAAACTTTTACAATTTTCTTTACTTGAACTCAGACTTCACTCAGCCAGAAAAGCATCCAATCTGTCTAGTGCAGACTACACAAATCCTTCTTTCTTAGCCATCAACACCAACTCATCAGCATAACTGGCACAACATAACAGGTTCAATCATTTCTTCATCTATTTTCTAAATCACTTTGTGAGGGTTGCAGTGCTGCCGGGTTGAGCAGCGTAGACTCATTTCCATAGCCCTAGTAACAGGCTCAAGCTTATCTTGGAGAATTCCCAGACATTCCCAGATATTTCTGGGCAATCTGAGAAGAATAATGCATGTAACTTGTCTGTCCTGGGACTGCCCTAGGGTCTGTTCCAGGTGGACCTTTCCTGGTACACATCTAATTGGATGTAGCCAGAATGCATTATCACAAGTTGCTAAGATCATCTGAACTGCTCCCTCTTGACACAGGGGATCAATGGGTGCTCTGTGAAATCCTGTCAGATTACTGAGCCCGCCACTCTGTTACATGGTGTGAGAACACATACCCTGCAAATGAGTATAATTTCTACTACATGTATCTTAGATCTCATCATTTTAGTCACTAGCTCTACAAAAGCTTAGTTAGACTATAGTTGCCTGCATTGGTTACATTCCAGTAGTGAATGAAGACAGCTGTTAGAAAAGATACAAAGAAAATAACTAAAAAGTCTGTGGTTTAAGCTTTCTGTCATACTGGAAGAGATTAAAATAATTAGATCTATATTTGCAATCTTACTGAAGATTAAGAGGGAACTTCATTCTGATATTTAAAGCTAGTAGAGATGAGTTTTTGCTGGAATGTTTAGGACTGATACCTTGTCAAATGCATGAGATTAATAAGTTATTAGGGAAATATAAATGTAACAAACTAATTACTAAATGGTTTAATGAAAAGTGGGTAAATCATGGAATTTTCTACCAATTTATGTAAAACATTGTGGTTTTACTGATATCTTCAAATAAAAGTCGATGATTACTTTCTAGAAAATAAGTTCTATTAAGTTTTGGTAATTTATAAGCATTTTTTGTCACTTGTCCATATAATAATGATTGTACCCATTTTATGTAACATGTTGTGATTCTTTTGAGATAAATAAATAAAAAAAGATAAATATTTAGCAGAAAGCAAGTTCTTTTATTAAGTGGCAATAATTTATTGCCGTTGTTTGTCATTTGTCCATATGTTGACAAAGATGATAATTATACCCAGTCTATATAAAATGTGATTCTACTTAGGTATTTAATTGAAACTAGATGAATACTTTAGGGAAAATAAGTTCTGTTATCAAGTGATGGTAATTTATTGACTTTTTTTGTCATTTTTCCATATGATTATGATGTTTATGCCAAGTTTATATAATACATTATGATTCTATTGAGGTATTTAAATAAAACTAGATAAACACTTCGGAGACAAGTTCTCTTTTTAAGTGGTGATAATTTATGGACATTTTTGTAATTTATCCATATGATAATGATGATGATACCCAGTTTATGTTAAACATTATGATTCTGCTTAGGTATTTAAATAAAACTAAATGGATACTTTGGAGAAAACACATTCTCTTATTAAGTGGTGGTAATTTAAGAACATTTTTTGTCATTGTCCGTATGATAAAGATGAAGATTATATCCACTGTATGATTCAGCTGAGGTATTTAAATAAAACTAGTAGAATACTTTGAAGAAGATAGTTCTCTTATTAAGTGGTGGTCATTTACAGACATTTTTTGTCATTTGTCCATATGATGACAAGGATGATTACACACAAGCTGAGGATGGGGACACAGACTGTCTGGTAAATTAAGAGGTTTTCCCTCTGACTCAGTTCTTTCTTCACCCCCACAGCCTGGTACAATGTCTGCAGTACCACTGGTGTTGCTTCATCACCCACCTACTAGTCAGTTTTCTCATCTCCTGCACCTTCACTGATGAAGAAGACTCCATGATAGTTAAATCCATGTAAGGTATCTATTGTTCCTTCAACTGCAGACAGTAATCCTCTTTTTTTCTGGCAAGAGCAATGAGCTCAGATTTGAAGATGCAAAGTTTCATCCCACCCAGTTCAGTCTCAGCAGTGAATTGCTCCAGTAGTTACTGAAGATCATATTCACATTAAACCCAAAAGGATAACATTATTTGCGAGCATCAAAAATGCAACCGTTACATTCCCAGACTGAATGTTCTCCAAACTTTGGATGGCTGTGTCTTCATATCATGTCCCTGAAAATCCCAAACAGAAGGCAAACAAGATGCACTCTTGGTACATTTCTATGATGCTGTGAATATGTTCAACTTAATACTGAGAATACAGATGCAACTTGCACTCCTTAAACATAGGACTAGCATGCAGCAGTGGGCTTGGAACCCTTTCCTGTAGTAGAACATCCCACAAGACAAGTCAGAGTATGTAGTTATATGCTTTCTGCAAGTCCATGAAACACATGTAGACAGTATTGCTGTATTTGTACATGGACAAAGACTTGATCGATTGCCCCATGGTGAGGATGTAATCCATACTGCTTCTTCTTCTAATGTAAAGTCTCAACTACTGGACAAAGGCATGTTTTCCCAGGAAGGGTGAAGAGTGTGATACCTTTATAAATGGAACATACCTTCCTGTATTCCTTTTTGAAAATGGAGGCCATTACCCCAATTAGCCAGTCAAGAGGTACTGCTCTAGCTTTCCACGTAACATTAAAAAACATGTTAAACATAATACTCCAATGTTGTTACATTTCCAACTGGATCCAATGCATTACCACATTCTTGTCACAGTGAACGTATTTAATTGCTACAGTGACCTTATCTACCAAAATGGATACATTTCTACTGTCTGTTTTTGGTACTGTTTCTTCAGAGCATGGCATGTTCAATACATTTAGGAGTTTTTGAAAGCGCTGCTTCTACCTCTCAAAAGAGAATACAGTCAAAGTACTGTTTTCTACTTTTGCTGAGAAGCATTATCCCACCTACTCCTCCTGGCTCACCAGATAGTTTGCTTGAATCTCTCTGAGGGTATTTGAAAGTCATACTCCAAGGTCTTGGCATATACCTCCCATGCACTGCCCTGTGGTTTTGTTGACTGCTCAAGCTGCTGCATTCTTGGCTTGCTGATACCTTTTTCCAACTTCAGAACTGTACCCCCACAACTTTGTGTGGAAGGCATCCTTCTTTAATCTGATCACTGCTAAGCTTTTGGATCCCTAGATATTTGCATGCAGTTGCGAGCTATACTCTCTCAGAATTTTCCCGGTATTTCCCCTACAAAAAGAAATGTTTCAGAGAATTGCCAAAAAGTGTTTTGGTATATTTTTTTTATCTGTCAGCAGTCAAAGAAAAGGCTATCAAGATATAGACAAAAATCCTGTAATTGCACTGAGAACTATGGTGCTTTGAGGATTGTTTGTGACCTTAGGGTAGTGACTAGGATTGCTTGTGACCTTAGGGTAGTGAGTAGGATTGCTTGTTACTTTAGGGTAGTGACTAGGATTGCTTGTGACCTTAAGTTAGTGACTAGCGCTGAATACCATCTAGCCACATCTTTTTCTCCCCACATATATTAACGAGGCTCTTCTAGACATGGGAGTTGAGCTCAAACTGAAGCACTGGATAGGCATTTTCAAGATCCCGTCACTATACGTTTGGGTTTCCTGAGTCAGTTAAACTGCTGCACTGACTGTCTGAGAAAACTTTCCACCAAAATGGTGATCATTTCACAGTTCAGCACATCTTAACCTGGGTTTTCCAAAACATATGACTTCAGGTCTGATGACATGACTACAAAGTCAGTCATTTGGTCTTTGGCCTGAGGTGTTCTGGTACCATGTACACTTTGAACATACTGCTGTTGAAGTATAGGGTTTCTTATGAACAGTCTGAGTAACAGCACAGCTGAAAAATAATTCATCACTTAGATTCAGATCAAGTAAGCCTTTACTCACAGTCACAGCTCTGCAGGTATCTTCATCATTTCCTCCATTAGTGTTGAAGTCTCTTAGTAATACTGCAGATTCCATAGATGGCACCACAGCCAAAGTCTCCAACAAGGTTAAGTAGGTTCAAATAGCTGTTAGGTGCATATACACAAACAAAAGACAGAATTTTTCTTTCTACAGCTTGCAGTCACATTGAGGCAATATATTCCCAGCCTATAAAATAAGTTAAGTACAGGTCAAACAAAATGCTACTTTGGCTTCCTTTAAGTCTAGTCTTGATTGCCTGGATAGGTACACATAAATTTTATGTATGACCCTACTTGATTTAGATTTTGAACCCTGTTAAGTGCTTGAAAGGTTTGCTGCTTGAAGGTGTATATGGCTATGTATTATGCTCCTTGTAATCACTTATGTCTAGTATTGTTCCTATGTCGCTATGAACGTATGTATTATTCCTATGTCCCTTTGAATCTATTTATTGTTCATATGTCCCTATGAACCTATATATTATTCCTATGTCCCTATGAACCTACGTATTGTTCCTATGTCCTGATGAGCCTATATAGTGTTCCTATGTTCCTGTGAACCTCATATTGTTCCTATGTTCCTTTGAACTTATATATTATTCCTATGTGCATATGAACCTATATATTGTTCCTATGTTCCTGTGAACCTATATATTGCTTCTATGTTCCTTTGAACCTATATATTGTTGCTATGTCCCTATAAACCTATACATTGTTCATATGCTCCTTTGTATTGTTCCTATATCCCTTTGAACCTATATAAAATTATCCCAGTCCATCAAGCAGCTATCTTCTTTATATTTACAGTTACCAGTTCAACGTTCAGTGTTCTTATTATAAGCTCAAAGCTGAGAAAGGTCTTGAAGGAGATTACTACCAAAGAAAACAGGGTCAAAAACCCTCATACCCAGCAGACTATCCTGATTACACTTAAAAATGTTAATCGACTCTGATTTCTTTATACTTAAAGTAATGTTATCCCACCAGTTACAGACTGCCCCATAAAATGAATTATACCACAGAGAAGTTATACCAATCTTTACATCAACCAAAAATTGCTATCCCTTATATTTAATAAATGTTTCTTCTTATAAATACCCACACTGTCACCAAAATTGTAAACACTAACACATTTATAAATGTTTGTCAAATTTCCAATAATCAGTCTATATTTAATGGTATGTAAAGACAATGCCATTAACCTGCTTTCAGAATTTAAACCCCTTATACCAAATACCTTCCTGGTAGAGGGTTTTTGAATTCTTTTCAGCCTACATAACTGAGTACTATTGTACACAGAAACAGATGCACAATATTCAAGTTTGCTAAATGTTACAGAGTTTGCTGGGGTTACCAAGTTGATTTTTTATTTCAAAGAAGTCATCTTTGGAGTCTGACCTCACCAGTGAGAATGTGACAATGGGAGTGAGGTGGGGTACCCATGGTGAGCCCAGGCCCAGTATGTTTGAACCTCTGGTGGGTGTGCACACTATCTGGTCAATGGTATTTTATTTAATGAAGTCCAGGAATAATTGTGCCTGTGAGTATGAGGCAACATTATGTTTCCCATTCTATAGAGGGGTAGTTAAATCTTCCATGAAAAGGTTATTTGGTTTAATAGTGAGTGTCTCCAGTAGGTCTAGGTATGAGCTATGGGGTTTTAGAGACCTAGAGGGGGACCTAAAGCTTGCTAGGATATGATATGGGACTGTGTCTATGGTGATTTGCATGTGGATAAATTCCACGGCATCATCCTGTTTATCCAATTTAGAGCTATGCTTGTTAATATACATTCAGACTCCTCCACCTTTTGTCCCTGTCTATGCAGCTGATGGTCTAAATTCATGGAAGGTACTGAAGCCTTGCAGTGCCGGAGTACTTTCTGCAGATTTAAACCTCAGTAATGGCACAGATGTCTACATTCTCTAGAGTGAGGACAGCTTGTAGGGTGTGTAGTTTTTTGTTTAGGCTCTTAGTTTTGAGCAGTAACACCTTTAGGTTTCTTTGAGTTTTATATGCTATGTTTGTAAATTTGTTAATTTGGCATTGCCTAAAAAAAGCTCTAGGGGGAATAAAGTATTAGTCAATATTCAGAAGCCTAGGGGAGACAGGTGCAGAGCATCCTTTACAAAGCAACATTGTCTATTAATCATGCCCTCCCATACTGACAAATATTGCCCCCCTGTAAAAACACCAGAACGTAAACCAATAATTGAACTCAATCATCTTTTGTTCATACAGTGACATCATTATGTTGAAAGTAGGATGCTGCTCAATCCAAGATACATACCTGCCTGAAACACATATTCAGAGAGATCAACAGTGTCTCTCTTCATATAGTCCAGGGAAATACATCTCAGGTTATTAAGTCTTGCATGAACTATGATAGAATCATACTAGTACCTGTGGTGTAGTGAGTTGAGTGCTTGTGTACCTTGGTGGATCCTGGCTCCAGATAAGCAACTAACTGGTGTCTTCTCCTTGTTTAGTCTGGTGAGTGGGGCATCTGTTTGTTGTACAATGGAGTCCCTCATGACAAAAGCCCTGGGTAATCTGTTAGTTTGCATTATGGGCTTTGCTCTTGAGGTCCACTGGGTGTATGAGTGTGTTTGCTGCTTGATGTTGCTTTTGGTAAGTTCTTTAGAGATTATTGAGGATAGACCTTACTATTTATAGGCTTGGAATGTCTTTTTTTGGTTTGGGAAGATTACTTTTTTAGTGCCTCCTCTTAGGTAGGTCTATGTGTTTTTGGACACTGTGTGGTAGATGCAGTGTGTGTGCTCTTCATAACTTTGTATGTGAGATTTTTCCCCAGTGTAATTGTGTATGTGCATCTCTCACATACTCTGTTTTTTAAAGATTAAATTGTCGTATGTGAACATAAGCCAGTTGCTATATTGTTTCAGGATACCCATATCTGCCAAGTTGGCTATGGAGACATTTGGAAATTGCATATCCTTGTTGTCCAGACCTGTATTTGGGTGGGCTTCTGTAGGTCATGGACTGGGTTATACAGTGGTCTGTTTGGGTGGTCTCTGGGTTCTGTATTACACTAGGTTAGATTGTGGTAAGATTTGATAGTAGTGCTGTTTAATGTGCCAACTAGCTGTTTTAAGCTTGTCTCCTCACAGTGGCTTTGTTTTAGCCATACTAAGTTACAGGTTTCAGTTCTATGAGAAATTTTATAGATCAAATTTACTTTCTGGGTATTTATGTCTGTACAGGGCACTGCTAACCTGTTTATGTAATAACACCAAGAAAGATTGCTTGTGAATGGAGTGCTGCAACAAAACATAAATTACCTTAACATGGCAATTTCAAGTATTAGGGACCTTTAGAGTGATTTAAAGGCAAGATAACAAATAAAGCAAAAATAAAGCAGTAGCACTCTAAACAGTTACATGAAGTGCAAATCAGTAAAATAAATTTCTTAACTGCCAAGTATAGAGCAGGAATAACTCAGGACCTCCACAGACTGTGGCTTGAGTGCCAAGCAGATGGGCGATCTAGTAAAATGAGCAGAAGACAATTTGTAGTAAGGGAGGTTTACTCAACAACAATAGTGGATTGCTGGGTGGGCACATAGCATTATGGATATACAGCAAACAATGACTGGGAAATTCCATCCCTTGCCTTCTATGAGGAACAGTAAAAAGAAAATAAATTTCTACTATTTGACCTTTCAATAGCAAATCCATGTTGTATAATATCCTATCATATATTATACTTGTGATATATTCTGAAATGATCCTTTCAAAATGCTTTCACATAATACAACTGAGACTAATAAGGCTAAAATTCTGTACCTTACAAGTCTCACCTCCCTTGGGCACAGGTACCACGTGTGCCATTTTTCAGGTAAAAAAAGGCTGTTTCCAGAGATTTCTGAAATAAAAAACACAGACATGAAGTAATGACGTTCCTAATTATGGCTGATAGAAAAATGCTATAAATACTATCATCACCTGCAGCTAAACTGGGTTTACTCATTATGAAAAAAACAGGACAATCTCAATTCATCAGAAATGAAACAATGTTGCTAATTAGTATCTCGTCACTAGTAACTAAGTGAGGCAATAACATATTTGACAATGTACTTTTGTCAGTCACAGAGTTATCCCCCATTATAATAGTAATACCAGAGTTAATATCATGTTTGCACTATTTCAAATGGTTATGGAAAGTTTTCTTATTTAAGACGCTATTACTAGCCAAATCCTTCTCATAATTTCATCTTACTTCCCTCACCAATTTCCTAAATCTGTTTTTAAAAGTCCTGTATCTGGTTATAGTTTTCATTTCCAGTACACTTTGTAAATGTTTTCATGAATTTCTAGTCCTGTTACACAATTTATTCAAAACTGTATTCCACCAAGGGAATTTAAACAAAGCTGATTTAGTGGGAACCAAGTGTACATTTTCCTCAGTTAAATAATGCAAAAAACTAGAATATCTCCCAACTTGTTTCAGTACCAACTGAACATGCTTCACCTCCAATCCCATTCTGATCAGTTGGTTTTCCATTGTGAAGCGCATCCTGTGATTACCCTCAAAAATGTATGAAAATCTCCATTTCCATGTTTCTGTTTTCTCAGTAACATACCTTTCTTTCTAAGCACTTTGGTATGTTAATTTACAAGTATCTGCAGCAAATCACAAAGGTTTCTCACATACCAAAAGAGTCATTGTACTCAGTTATTGGCCTGATGAGGGAAGAGTACAGGGAGGTTATAATTTATTTTTTTCTGGTGGCAATGCCCTTACTTATGAAATGAGCAATATAGAATGCCCTTCTTACCACTGTGGAGACATGGTGATCAAAGGTAAGGTTGCTGTCAACCTGTGTGCCCATGTCTCTCACCACTCAGTGCATACTTAAGGTGTTGTTATTGATGTGCTAGTTAACAGGAACATCACTCTTATAGAAAGGGATGATAATACATTTTTTGCATTGAGTTTAGGGCCAAGATGTTGGTACTTGTCATTTGTTGGTGTAAGACCCTCTTGTAGGATGTTGTCATTGTTTGGAGATTCTATGACCACTCCCAGTTTGCAGTCATCAGCAAACTTTGTCAGCCACAGACCTTTAGTTTTAGCTTGCACTTCTGAGAAATAGATTCCGAACAGTAGAGGTCCCAGGACATGTCTGCTCTTTGAGGTGGATTCCCCTATTTTGACTATATGTGTTCTATCAGTGAGCCAGTTAGTGACCCATCTAATGATATATGGATTGATGCCTAGCCGGGTGAGTTTGTCAGTTATGCCTGAGTGGGGGATAGTGTCAAAGGCCTTGGCTAAGTCTAGGTAAGCTGTATGCACAGATTTCCCCTCATCAAGGGCCTTGGTGACTGTCTCAAAGAATTCCACCAGGTTTAACAGGCATGAGCTTCCTTTGACAAATCTAAATTGAGTAGGGTCAAGTGTTTGGTGGTTACCAATCTTTGTTGATAAGGTCCATGATAATTCTCTCTATGGCCTTGCAGATAAGGCTAGTCAGGCTAATAGGTCTGTAGTTCCTGGGGTCAGTGGAAGCACCATCTTTGTGCAAGGGGATAACAGTGGCCCTTTACCTTTTAGCTGGGACAAAGCCAGTGCTTAGACTATAATTGAAAGAGTACCCAATGGTGTTGCTAATTCTTGTTTGAGTCCATGTAGGTTGCAGCTTGGGATGTTATCAGGTCCCATGGATGTTGTGTTTTAGCCCTTAGAGAGGGCATTCATAACCTGGTCTTTAGATATACAAGGTAGAGGACAGGTGATAGAGGTGTCTTGGGGTAAGTGTGGCAGGGGCAGGGGAGTGAAGTTTTCAAAGAACCTGTTGGCTAACAGGTTAACAATGTCCACAGGCTCAGTATATGTAGTATCATCAACCACCAGTTTGGCACAAATCTGGGCCTTTCCTTTTAGGTTATGGATGTAACTAATGAACAACATATGGTTGTCCTTAGTTGAGAAAGCTAATTTGGATTCTCAGCTGACTTTGGAAGCCTTCACAGAAAGTCTTATTTGCTTGTTTAAGCTGAGGAAGGAGTGTTTCCAGTTTAGGGCTCACTATTTCTTACTCTTAGACAGCAATTTCTTACTCTCATTTGAAAATGTTCATACTTTAGAAACCTTGGTTAACAAGCTGATTATCAAGCAACAAATTATCTTTCTGGAAACATATTTTTTTTACAATTTTATTCAGCTGGCATAACTATTTTGTTAATACAGTGTGCAAGGTTTAGTTTTTTGAAATGGACTCTGGATGTTAGAGAACTGCATGTTCTTAATGAAACAATTGCACATTTGTCTAATGCAATTTTTGTCAACAGTTTTCAAAGTATCTTGCATTATGGTGGAAAACTCAAAAGTTTTTAGTGGAAATGGAGGCATTTTATGAATATTTATAACTGTATTAATGAATGTGACAAGTATGAAGGTAAAGCAAACCAGGATGGACTGCCTTGAGAACGATTCAGGGGATGCTGGAGTGACTTCTAATTTGTATAAAGTAATGGAAGCTGGGGAGGAGGGACAAGATACTGTGAAGTGTATAGGAGACCCTGCTTCATAGCCAGTAGAACAGATAGTAGCAGAATCTATGATCAGATAGATAATGCACACGAGGATATTGTGTGGCTTATAGATGTTAATAATTATAAAGCACTAACAATAGTCCCTAGAGGTGATAAATATGGAGGGGAGATACCTCTGAATGGAAAATATACCATCACTAGTACTAGGTTACTCAATGTAATAGAAAGGGGAAAAAATAGGTCTAAGGCAAAGACATTTACTGTAACATTGAAGTAGAATTGTGGTCCTCATGCTGTTAGTCTTACTGTGAACATTAAAAAGCTGGTTGAGGATGTAGATGGCAGTTGACTTGACAGATAAACATGGTACTTAAACTATTTTCAAGATGTGTGATTTGTTAGTGATATTCACAGACAAGTGTGTCAGGTCATCCTGAGGGCTGACTATTATGGTCATGAGAACTGTTAGCAAGTGACTACACTGATATGAGGAACAAGGATATGAGAGGTTTGTATACTGTTTATCTAAGTTCTGCTATAATTATGCATATATTTATTGAAAGTATGCCTATTAGTGTTATTAATGTATACATGTACTTGCAGGAAAAGAAGCAGATGAGTTTATATGTGATGGAATCATACATTTAGTAGATGCAGGATAACACAGGTTGAGAGCTTTAATAAGACATTGACTGGGGAGAGGTGGAAATTGTGGGGAAGTAATATATTAAGAAACTGGAAGATAATATTTCAGAAGCACAATTGAGAATGATGTAGGACACATTGATATACTTACAAAAGTGGTACAATTAGTGCAATTATAGACTATGTAACATTTAATAGTGGTTTGGGAGTAAGAAAAAGACAAGATCATAGGACTGTATTCTGTAGATAGGGCAAGATTGAAGGATTACTGAGAAGGGGTGGCAGAATGTTCTGGATGTTGACAGAATGCCCGAGAGAAGATGAGATACACATGGCCATTAAAGAGTATATGGATCCTTTTTACAGTCCCTGCACAGAATGGTTAGGTGGCCTTTAAGGCTAAGCTGTGCTTGGAATATAAAGTGCTTAGAAAGAAAGGTATGTTACTGAGAAAAGACAAGCATGCAGTTTTTCACAAGGAAGATTTCAGGTCTTCAGCATTTCTCCTATGAGGATCATCTGAAATCACTGTCACTTTATTCTGTTTCACACAGACTACTCAGAGGTGATCTCTGCCTTCCATATAAGGCAATCTTTGACCTTGCTTTATTGGAAATGCTGCATATCTGTAAGACAAATGGTACATGGGTTACTTGCTCTAATGGACTTAACCTGGTATGTGATATTAATAGAAACTGCTGGAGGGACAGATTTGTCTCCCAGAGGTTACCACACCTTTGGAATACACTCCCACTTCATGTCAAGCAGAGCACCTCATCGGACCTCTTCAAACACAATCTGGATGATTGGATGGGAAACCCCAGGGTTCCATCTATGTCCTTGTTGGACAGGGGTGATAGGTGCTGATCATGCAAATAAGGGTAAAACTTGGCTAGGCTTGTAAAGGCACTAGGGTCATTAGCCTAGTAACCTCCTGTCATCCTATGCTCCTATGATATACCAAAGAACGGCTCCTCCCCCAAAGTGACAATTTCTTGTATTTCAGTTGCTGTAAGCAGCTTCATAAACACATCACAAAAGTCATATATGCTAGGGCGATTTTTGTCACAAATAATGGAAATTAAAAAAAAAAAACATTCATCTTTTCCATTTGCACAGCAGGTTGTAGAATCTATGTTAATGTCTGGACTGCTGCTGCATACCTCATATGAGGTTTCATGGTCTCATTAAGGGTCATTGTAACTTTCATATCTCAAGAGACAGTTGCATTTGAGTGTCACCACATTGTAATGTCCTAAGCATCCTCCTGAAGGAGTCACAGTTTACACCATTATTATATCTGAATAGAGCATTCCCTCAGTTCTTCATCTTCAACATGCCCCCAGTGGCACTTTCATTCAAGCTTCCTTCTGGCTCTGATGTTCATAACAATGTGTCTGTAGGCAAACCCTGGTCACACAGTCCACATACTTCTACATCCATCACATCAAATGACATTTTGATACTATACATCCATTCAGCTTTTGCACAAGCTGTCTCACTTCAACCAAGGATAGTCATATATATATAAAAAAACAGGGGAATATCCCCTGCTTCCTGGCCAGATTATCCATAGTTACTATGAATATAACTTGGGTCTCCACTGAAACTCCTGAAGTTACCTAGTAAGACTAATCTTGTCAACATTACTGCTCTCTTATCCTGTCAAAGAAAATTCTTCTATATTTGTACCTTCTGTAGTTTCTAGAAAAG